>NW_015169275.1:69793-75265 GCF_001447785.1 Gekko japonicus
CAAATGCACCCAGCAAAATGATGTTGGCCATTCCACATCATCTATATATCTAATAGTGAAGGCGCCCCCTGCGTGTGGATATCTAAATCCGCACATCAGGGGCACCTGGGAGGCAGGGAGATTTTCCTGCACACTTGGGGCAGTCCCCAGGTGTGCATAAAAATCTGAAAAGGTGAAAAAAATATCGGGGGGATATTTAAATCACTCAAAAAGTAAAAGAACTTTCCCTGTGCATGCGCAGGAAATGCTCTGCGAACTGCCTCGCCGCCGCCGCCACAGGGGACAGGAGGGTGGGAGAAGGCTTGGTGGGCCGGCGGCTGCAAGCCGCTTGGGCCTCGCTTCCAGAGTCGGGGGGGAGGAGATGGGGGGGAAATCGGCGAGGCCTGGCAGCTGGCAGCCACTCGGGCCTCGCCCCCTGAGCCAGGAGTGGTGGTGGTGGAAGAGACCGGGGACGGGGAGGGAATTGGCAGGGATGAGGGGGAGCTTACCTGCTGCTTCCTCCTCCTCCTGCTCTGTGTGGAGCTCTTCCCCCCCCCCCTGCGAGTATCGCTGGTCCCCTTTCCTGTATATACTAATCGGAAAGCCAGTGTTGACAAATGTACCTTCAGTGACCAACCTTTTCCCTATAGTTGTGTAATAAATGGAACAGTCTCATGATGTGAAGTTGTTAACTCCTTGCATGTGGTGATGAAACAGGAAAAAATCTCAGGAGAGTTCAGGAAAATAAGAAACATTTTTCTCTGCTATGTTTGTACTTGGTTAAGACGCTGAACTGCAGGCCAGAATGTCGGTGGGTCAGCAGTTCGAGACCCGAGTGTGCCGCATGATGGAGTGTGCTCCCGTCTCTAGTTCCAGCTCCTGCCAACCTAGCAGTTCGAAAGCAAGAAAGATAAATAGGTAACACTTCGTTGGGGAAGGTAACAGCGTTCCATGCACCTTGGCGTCTAGTCATGCCGGCCACATGACCACGGAGACGTCTTCGGACAGCGCTGGCTCTTTGGATTGGAAACGGAGATGAGCACCGCATCCCTAGAGTTGGATTCGATTGGCTTTCGAGCAAGGGAAACCTTTACCTTTACCTATTCTAGTATTGCTGTTTTCATGCAGGCAGGTGCGAGATGATGATTGTAATGACTTATGAACACATGATCCTTGGGGAAAAGCCATGCTGTGTTAAGTTGGTTTATGGCCTCCTGCTGATTATTATTATACTCTCCCACTATGTGTTTCCCCATTCCAGCACTTAGCAACCTTCATCATGGACAAAAGCGAGGCCATTGTAACAGTGGATGATGCCATTAGGAAACTCAAGCAGCTCAACTCCAAAGAGAAGATCTGGGCACAAGAGATGCTGTTGCAAGTGAATGACAAGTCCATTCGACTGCTGGACTGCGAAACCCAGGTGAGCAGAAAGCCTCTTCCTTTAGGTGGAGATAGGTGTGTTAGATTCATTGGTATGGTACTGCCAGGAATCTCTGTAACGTAGCAGAGTGCACGAGGCTTACACGCAGCGGCAGCTTCTCAGTACTGTGTGTGCTAGCAAAGTTACATCGTTACAGCGAGCCACTTGTCAGTTTCAAACGAATAAGAGTACTTTATTCAAGGAAGTACATTCTAGATAGTACAGACTGAGAGACTGGGATAGAATCTAATCTAACTAGCTATGATTTTTTTCTTTCTTTTTTTCCCCCCCAAACAATTTTTATTCTTTTTCAAAAGGAATACAGAATTCAACATTATAATACACAAATATAGGTTGCTTCACTTAGAGAAGAAGAGGAAAAAATAATACTATAAGGTTTCTATCTCATAACAACTTACATTCTTTCGGAATACAGAATACAGAGTGATAAACTTATAACTTGTCAACTGTAAATCATTATTTTATATCTAGCTTTATTGATGTTTTCCCAATTAAAGTTAACTAGCTATGATGAATGCTGATGCAGAATGCATGGCCTGGATCCATGGTGGACAAAGATGGAGAGTTTGTGGTCCTTCTTGGTGTGTGTGAGAGAGAGAGAAGGAAGGAAATCTTGCCCCTAAGAATAGCTTTCTATTTCAAAGGGATAGTATCAGTGTTATGTATTAGGTCTGGAACATTCCAGGACTATCTACCAAAGACTGGCTGAGCTTGGAGCTCTAGAACAATAGCGCACCAGGACTCTGGAAGTGACCAATGAGAAACTAATTTTATGTAAATAGCCTATGTTGGGAGTTGGGTGTGTTTGGGTGTGGTTTTTGCATGCTATTTAAACAGGGCTGTTGCCCTGGAGTCTTCAGTCTTGCTCCTGAAATCACTTAATAAAGTAGAGCTGTTCACTGTAATGCGTCTTGAACCCAGTATTTAATCATCAGATAGCAGGGAGGAAAGGATGCTCTGTGTGTGTCCTGACCTCTCTATCTGTCAAAATCCATGGTGCCATCTCTGAAGCCTGAGAAAGGAGACAGCGTACAGTCCTCCACTTCCAACAAGGTGAAGGGTAGCTGAATGCATGCAAACTCTCCATCCCTTTACCACATGCTGATTCCCAGTCAGCTGAATAATCACAACAGGTTTCTGCATGGGAGAGAAGGTGGATGCTAAAAGCAACCACAAAAAAGGCAGAAGGGCTGACTGATTTCACGGTGTACGTGAAGAGCAGTCCCAGTTTAATTAGTGCACATGCATTAGTGGAGAAGGGCTGATCTAATCAAGCCACCAAGGTGACCAATTAGCCATTAATGGGAACACACTCTTCTCTGCAAAAGCATTTTGTGCCTGTCAGGAAAACTTACTTGCATTAGCACCAAGAGGCTTTGATCAGATTTGGAGTCTGGCTGGAAAATATTTTGCTTGAAGGATTTTCATGATAATCACATGATCGATAGCAACAGAAAAGACCAGGAAACTCACAGGGAAATGAGGAAAGGAAAGGCCTAGAAAAGAGCCAATGATATAATATAGAGCTTCTGGTAAGGTAAGATAAAAATATGGAAAATAAAGGAACAGGAGTCACGCCCATCTCTGGAGAGGCAAGAATGGATCACATGCACAATCGGATCCTCACCCATCATGCAAAGCTTCTGCAGATCGCCTTTCTGGGTGGGATTTAAGAAGTATGTTTCTCCCATTGAACAAGATGTTTGTCAACACACTGATGTCTTTAAAACTGTTTTAGACAGGGGTCATTTCGTAGAAAAAGAGGTGCAGGAGCTCATTAGCATAACTCATTACCATAACTTATTTGCATATGCCACACCCCCTGACATCATCAGAAGTGTGTCAGAAGGCAACACCCACCGCTAAGGCTCCGCTGGACTGTTTTGGATTGCTAGCTATTGTGGGGGGGAACGCACAGATCTGCCCTCACAGAGGAGGGAGAGCTTGTACCTGAAGGCGGGCCGGGGGGGGCTCTGCAACTTACCTGGCTGCTTCCTGCTCCTCGTGGCCCGACTGAGGGCTGCTGGGAGCAGGGGCGGGGCTTGTGGCATGTGCCCGCCCCCTGGGCTCCTTGCTGCCGGAGCTCCGCTCCTGTGCGCTCCCGCAGGAAATGACCCCTGGTTTTAGAGTTATATCAGAGAGAGGAGGTAGTACAAGAAGCCTTTGATTCCCTGCTTGCTTCCTCCTTTCCACCATCTTCTGCCAAGAAATGTCCAGAAGGTATATTTGTGTCAGCCACAGTTTCTGTCTGCCCCTGTGAAAATCAAAATATGCATTAACCACACACTGTTCCCCTAACCCCAAGAATAAACAGCAGCAATGAGGACTTAAAGGAGATTGGGGTTGTGGTGCCAGAAGCAAGGCGTTTTAGTTTTTACACCAAAATTACTTCCTCTTTCAAAGTCACCCCTCCCCAAAGCTGTGACACTATAGAGAAAGGTATCCACATTGTACCCACCTGTCTAACTTCTCTGCCCTGCAGTGAATAGCAACTTCAGGGGGCTATTTTTGGTAAGGAAAACAGAATCATCAGTGCCCCCTATATATCACAGCTAGGGCGGCCAGGTCCGGGTTGGGAGATTCCTGGAGATTTTGGAGGTGGAGCCTGTGGAGGGTGGAGTTTGGGGTGGGGGTGGGACCTCAAACCAGTATAATGCCTTAGAGTCTACCTTCTATTAAAGCAAGGGTTGACCTTGCAATTATAAAATACTGGAAGAAGACCAATTTGTCTCGATCTAACTCTTTAAGCCACCAATCTGTTAGATCGTCATTAACAAAAGACCCTATGCATTCTGATCCCTTTAGCCATATCCTTAGTAGATACACCATACCTGATGACCACCTCAGGGCCTCAGACGACAATTCCCAACTCAGGGGATGGATATTCAAATCAGGTCCTGTTCACACGGAGAAGGTGCCATTCTAAAGACACGGATGATAGGCAGGATTTTCGGCGCGCAATCACACCACAACATCTGGGAAGCATAGTACAACCGTGGCTAACCCGTGGCTTCTCGCCGAAGATGCAGAGTTAAAAAATACCACATACAATGTACTAGTTTCCAGAAAACGCGGGGCAAGGGCGGGCATCTGATCGCGTTTCCGCTTGAATCCCATGGCATCCAGTGCCCATCCATGTCCCATCGCACACCGGATGTGTTGGTTTTTTTGTAAGTCTCCACAGGATGCCCACAAACGATAATGCGCATGCGCAAACTTCGGTATGGAAAAAAATTCCCGTTTGCCACGGAAGCGGCGCCTAGCGATTGCCGGTGTGATTGCGCTGCACCGCTTCTTTGCTGCGCTGCAGGATAGCTGTGTGATCGACACTTAACGGCCTAACCACGGGACCTCGACGGGACGTGTGATCGGGCTGCCGCGCGTTACTTTGCTCCGGGGCTAACAGCCATGCTTCCCCCCTGAATTTTCTGGCCCGTGTGACTGTGATAGACCACTCTGCTATCATAAAGTCAAAAACAGCTCCGTGGTACAAATTTGTCAAATCTGATCATTTTAGATCATCTTATCTAGATAATATTTCCAACTACAACCTCAGGGTGTCTCTGACTGCCCAGCGTTTTCAAACAATGCACACAACATTGTAGGAGGGTCAATTTCTTCAAGTTCCAACAGAACACAGTAGATGTATTTGCGGTTCGCTTGCCGTTGAAAACCTCCCTCACTGTATCTTAGCCTGCCCGCTATACCCAGAGACAAATTCTTGGCAGGAATTTTATTTACTGTAAAAGCATATTCTGAAAATGAGAAGATTGTATTCTTGTTATCAGATACCGATGAGTTTGTAACCTATAGCGTCTCCCTTTCTGCCCTTGCGGCCAAAAAGATTAGAGCCAGGGCGGCACCATAGGGGCCATTCTTATAACTGTCAGCTATGCTGCCATGAAGGTTGGGGAGGTTGGTCTGTTTCTGGTTAATTGCTATTGCTTTCCTTTCAGGTTAATTGCTACTGCTACAAAAATTACTCCCTGAGCCTTCGGGGTAGGGCAGGGTATAAATTTAAATATAAATAAATAAATAAATAAATCAAT
>NW_015169275.1:75408-79922 GCF_001447785.1 Gekko japonicus
CCCGCACGCGGGAGGGTGCCCAATTGGCCAGTGCTATGGGGGGGTGCATACGAATACCCTATATCTTATTATGCCCATGGGGCCGCCGCCATTCTTAACAGTGCCTATGTTACTGCATCTATAGCTCTGCAATAAAAGTATTACCGCTCCTGAATGCGTGTACTTCGTTGTTGGCTGTGGGTTCTGACAATAACACGTATGCCATTTTGATCCATTCTCATTTTAGGTATGTGATTTTAGGTTTTACTTCTTTATGTATTTTATCATACTATTTTACTCTTTTACTGATCCTTAGAGTCTACCTTCTGAAGCAGCCATTGCCTCCAGGGGAACTGATCTCTGTCGTCTGCAGACCACTTGTAATTGTGGGAGATCTCCAGCCACCATCTGGAGATTGGCAACCCTAGTCACCACCAACGTTCCCTCTAAGCTGTGGAGTCTTGTGAGCAAGAATCCTACTTTGTGAGCTACTACTGGCATTAGAGTTCTGAGCGAGCGATTTGGGTACTGCATTAATTCGTTTGCTCTGGAGCCGTCCTTCCTGAGCTAAGACAAAAAATGTGTGAGCCAGAGGCTCAAAAGCTGTGAGCTAGCTCACACTAACTCAGCTTAGAGGGAACACTGGTCACAACCAACGTTCCCTCTAATCTGTAGAGTCTTGTGAGCAAAAATTCTACTTTTTGAGCTACTGGCATTAGAGTTGTGAGCGAGCGATTTGGCTACTGCATCAATTCGTTTGCTCTGGAGCCGTCCTTCCTGAGCTAAGACAAAAAATGTGTGAGCCAGAGGCTCAAAAGCTGTGAGCTAGCTCACACTAACTCAGCTTAGAGGGAACACTGGTCACAACCAACGTTCCCTCTAATCTGTAGAGTCTTGTGAGCAAAAATTCTACTTTTTGAGCTACTGGCATTAGAGTTGTGAGCGAGCGATTTGGCTACTGCATCAATTCGTTTGCTCTGGAGCCGTCCTTCCTGAGCTAAGACAAAAAATGTGTGAGCCAGAGGCTCAAAAGCTGTGAGCTAGCTCACACTAACTCAGCTTAGAGGGAACACTGGTCACAACCAACGTTCCCTCTAATCTGTAGAGTCTTGTGAGCAAAAATTCTACTTTTTGAGCTACTGGCATTAGAGTTGTGAGCGAGCGATTTGGCTACTGCATCAATTCGTTTGCTCTGGAGCCGTCCTTCCTGAGCGAAGGCAAAAATGTGTGAGCCAGAGGCTCAAAAACTGTGAGCTAGCTCACACTCACTCAGCTTAGAGGGAACACTGGTCACAACCCCCAGACAGTTCAGGGCTCTGTGCAGGTTTTAGTCCGAAGGAAAGTGTCGGGATATCTGATTGCACCTACTCCACAAAAAGTGAAATTTGGCCCCGAAAGTGTAACTATGGATGGACTTAGAATAAAATGGAGGAACCAAATGGCGGTATATTCCTTGTCTACTGTCTGAAGCAGCTAGGATGAATAAATGGCCATCTGTTACTAAGAACCAGTTCTGAACATTGGTGCCACCCTCTCTTACGGTGTCTTTCAGGAAGAGTTAGAGGACTTCCTTCTGCCAACAGTCCAGCTCTGCCAAACTGTGCTGAATCAAATGCGTTACCCCTCCATACTCCTGCTGGTGTGTCAAGACTCCGAGCAGCACAAGCCTGACATCCACTTCTTCAACTGTGATGAAGTAGAGGTAAACTGAGAGGATCTAATCTTTGCTGGTGGGCAGGTGGGGAAAGCAGGAGCTCTCAGCAGCATTGGACCAGGCGTTAAAAATGTCAGCATGATGTGGGAGCATGCAAAACTATGTCTCCACCCGGGTGGTGATCCTGCAGTGTACACATAGCTTGGTGTGGCGGTTCAAGCATTAATCTAGACCAGTGGTGGCGAACCTATGGCACGGGTGCCAGAGGCGGCACTCAGAGCCCTCTCTGTGGGCACGCGTGCCGTCGCCCCAGCCAGGCCCAGACCATCGTTAAAGTGTCGAATTCTCTGCCAAATAATTTTAAGTAAATGAAAGCATTTGGGATTGCTTTCCTTACTTTGTTTGGATCATCTTAAGTTAATGTAGGAGTGGTTTTTTCTAAAGTAAAACCTCAGTATTCAGGTTAAATGGCCATGTTGGCACTTTGCGATAAATAAGTGGGTTTTGGGTTGCAGTTTGGGCACTCGGTCTCTAAAAGGTTCGCCATCACTGATCTAGACTCTGGAAGGCCCAGGTTCAAATTATCCACACCGCACCACGAAGCCTGATAGGTGATCTTTGGCCAATTACTCCCTTAATCTTACCTATCTTGCAGGGTTGTCATGAGGGCAAAATGGAGGGAGGGAGATACATAAGCTTTTACTCTGCCATCACCTATTTCATGGTTGCTTCCGATGTATTTGTAGCTGTGGAATTTCTGCTGCACACGTGGAAGATATTTTCCTTTGCAGTCACAGCCAGGGGCGGATGAAGGCTCACCGGTGCCCTCAGCACTGACCCATCTGGGCGCCCCCCTCCTTTCCGCACTGACCCCCAGTCCATTGTAGTTGTCGACCGAGTGCCCCCCTCTCTTTTCCACACGGACCCCCGGTCCATTTTAGTCGTCAACCTGTCTGACCAGATATACAATGCAGGTTGCAGCAATACAAAAATTTATTCATAGGATAACACAATAGACTGTACAAACTAAGCCAAGCTTGGGCGACATAAAGTTCTACAAAAGTGCAACACAACATCTATTGTAATATTTCACAGGTTAAATGTATCAAAGTTCCAATATTCATGACCTGAAAGGCATTTTTCTACATTTCATTTTTGCAAAATCACTGATAACATCCTCGAAATTAATACCTCTCAGAATGCACCTCGCCAACAAAAAATAGAAGATAACCCTAGGGTGCATCACGATCAATTTGCACTAGTTTTATCAATTTTTTTTTAACAAATCTTCATTCGTTTTTCTTTTTTCTTTTCACCCTTTCCCCAACTTTGTGGTGCCCCCTTTGGCCCTGGTGCCCTAAGCACCTGCTTCATCTGCTTCATGGTTAATCCGCCCCTGGTCAGAGCCCTGTCTTTGATGAAGGGAAGCTGAGCCCACCTACCCCTGAAATGATCAATGAGAATTTTTATTTGAAGGTACACAAATCCACCTCCCCTCAGGAGGCTGTTTTAACCTAAGGATTCGAGTAAACTGGAGGATCTGGAGGCATTCTACCTGGTGGTTTTAGGGCTCTTTTTGTAGCAGGAACTCCTCTGCATATTAGGCGACACACCCCTAATGTAGCCAATCCTCCAAGAGCTTACAGTCGCCCCTGTGAGAAGAGCTCTGCAAGCTCTTGGAGGATTGGCTACATTAGGGGTGTGTCGCTTAATATGCAGAGGAGTCCCTGCTACAAAAAGAGCCTTTAATAAACGCAGACTGCACCCTTTCCCATCTATATAATTCTCTACCTGCTGCGTGCTCAAGGGCCTTTGCCATTGGGATCATTTGTTAGGGGTAAAGATAGGTCTAATCTGCATTTGCATTTTTAAATTAGTTTCATGCTGCTCTGACTCCATCTTTCTCTATGCTTGTTTGAATGCTGTTTGGAGAAGATTCTTTTAAAGCAGTGCAGAGGTGCAATGACAGTGGAGCCGCCCCAAAGGACGATAAACATATGTGGATGTGCAAAAGTATGCTAGCACCGTTGAGGTGTGAAAACCACACCAAACGTAGACAGCTTTTTAAAAGACGGAGTCAAAAGGCTGGGACGCCGGTGGGAAAGACAAATGCAGATTCAGCCATAGTGGAGGGAGAGACTCTGCATCCATATGCTCCCTGCTTGGGTTACTAATATATGATAAAAGAGGATAGAGTGATAATATGTTGGATGGAGGGTGAAGAAAGACAGAGACAGGCATGTCATTTAAAGAGCATTCGCAGCAGCCAGTTCTGTAGCTTGTGGGTGCTCAGCTCATGTTTGGCATTGCAACTTGACTGACAAACATATCTACCACAAGTCTAAATACAGGATCCGGCCACCACTCTTGTCCTTCCCCTTGAGAGTCAGTTTTTGTGTACAGTTTTTTTTTTTATGAAGCACATGCAAGTTGATATCTTTGTCTTCCTTACAAAAAGAATTGAAGTCTAAAACAAAGTTGTTAACCCAGGGGTCCCCAAACTTTTCGAACTTGTGGGGACATTTGGAATTCTGAGAGACACTATGGTCCCGGTCACACGGAAGGTTTTGGTCCGGGAGAGGGATGGATCGGGGGCACAGCAAATGGCCGCGATCTCACCGCAATATCTGGGAAGCGGCGTGCACCCGTCCCCGATCCGTCCCTAAAGCCGGAAAACCCACTGCAAAAAAGAACCACCTACAGAGGAGGACTTACCTGGAACGCCGCATCAAGCGTGGCCGTGGGATCGCCGGCGCGCCCATCGCCCGGAGCAATCCAGGCTCCCGACCGAACTGTGCATGCACACACATGCGCAGTTCGGCTGCTGCGCTCTTCCTTCAGCGGCTTCCCCCCCCCCCCGCCAACTGATCACGCTGGGGGG
>NW_015169275.1:79941-83181 GCF_001447785.1 Gekko japonicus
CCCCCCGTATGGCAGGGGCCTGTGGTGGGCACAGCACAAAATGGCTGCCACAAAACGGCTGTAACAGAAGGCGGGGCCAGCCACAAAATGGCTGCTGCAGCTTACTTCCAGTCACATCGTGAAGATCCTGGTGCTGTGGTAGCAACTGCTGCCAATTAATTTTTTTTAAAAAATCAATCTGCACAGCCAAACAAATCTCAATGGATGATAATGTGAGCAACAATGTAATCATACAGTGTAAGACATACCAATGCTTTCGACACGCACCAAGTGGTGGTGGTCTGATGGAGACATCATACCATACCTGTGTGGTTGGCTTTTGCATGAAATGACATATGCAGGAGCAGTGGCAGCATGCATTCTATCTGGAAACCTTATTCTAGCGCCGCATTTGTTGCAAGACGGTTTTGATCATAAGCATTTTTACCTTGCTATCCTTTCGGCCACAATCTTATTTCCCTGCTTCAAACTAACTCAGTTTTGTGTTCCAGGCAGAGATGATTCACGAGGACATCGAAAGTGCACTTGCTGACCATAAGTTTGGAAAGAAGATACGGCCACAGACGCTCAAGTAAGTGGCTGCTGTAGACAGACAGGCTCCAGCATGCAGCCTGGGAAGAAGCATGACTTCCTCTACAGTAGAGAAATCACAAGGCTGTCTGACCCACCCTGAATTTCATTTCCTGTCCATTTTTTAATTTAGTGAAGTTTTAGGTGTGTACTTTGGGTATGAACTTCTGATGATTAATTGCTGAGCAATAATGCACAGCCTTGTAAGATGTTGTTCAGCTTCAATGAGGGCAGAGAAATACGACTTGTGCCGTGTGAATTTTCTTTGGCATTCCAGGGATTTAATTCTGTTAGGCTAAAAACCAAGGAACATCCGTTGTTCTGCTGGGTCCCATTTATAGTTGAAAAATCTGGGAAGATACCAACATGAACCCACATATAAACTTACCTTCAACAGCTTGTTTCTTTGTACTTAGCCACTGTGAAACTCCCCCCCCCCCGATCAGTCTGAATTTCAGCCCAAACTTCATAGTTCACGGGTACGGTTTTCTCTTTCACTGTTAAAAAATAGGAATCACTGGGATTGGTAGTCTGTAAACTGAGGCCCCGGTCACACGGCAAAGTTGCCGCGGGAGAGGCACGGATGGTGGGTGGATTATCCAGGCGCGATCACACCCCAACATCTGGGAAGTGGAGCGCACCCGTGGCTTACCGCCGACAATGTGCGTTAAAAAACTAGTACCTCCAAGGTACTAGTAAACGTTTGCCACAGGCTGCCTCCAGACGCCAGTGGTGTGATCGCACCGGCACGCGGCATTCCCCTCTAGTCCCTCGTTTAACCGCCGGCGCTGAGGGGAGGACCCGTGGTGTGCCGCAAGCGCATCTGATCGCGTAATCGCGGATCAAACTGTGCCGGGGCAATTAGCCACGCCTCCCCACCGCAATATCTGGCCCTTGTGGCCAGGGCCTGAACCTTACTATCTACTACTCAATGGCATGGTGGTCATTTTTGCATGGCTACGTCTCAAGTTGCTGCACTAATATTTAATGCAAGAGGTTATATTGATGCCTCAGTGGGTAACGCTACTTCCTACTGTATTACTGCCCTTCCCTGGAACCAATGATACTTGCATGGGTAGCTACAGGATCCAGTCCTCCTGGTCTCCCAGTTAGCTAACCCTTCCTTTGTTAAGCAGGTTGGTGGCATGGTCAGTTGATGCTTGATCAGGGGTCATTTCGTAGAAAAAGAGGTGCAGGAGCTCATTAGCATAACCTATTAGCATAACTCATTAGCATATGCCACAAACCCTGAAATCACCGGAAGTGTGTCAGAAGGCAACACCCACCACTCAGGCTCCACTGGGCTGTTTTGGATTGCCTCACAGAGGAAGGAGAGCTTGTACCTGAATAAAACTTGGTCTTAAAGGTGCCACTGGACTGTTTTGGGCCAGGGGGCTGAGGGGTCTCTGTAACCTACCTGGCTGCTTCTTGCTCTGACTGAGGGCTGCTGGGAGCAGGGGGTGGGGCTTGTTGCATGTGCCCGCCCTCTGGGCTCTTTACTGCCGGTGCTCCGCTCCTGTGCGCTCCTGCAGGAAATGACCCCTGTGCTTGATCAATGGAAGCTAAAGGTTAGGAGATGGTCTCCTGGTGGTTGAGAGTTGTTCTATGCTATTTGAATTACTTATTCCTGAGGATTTAGGGAAACGGACACCCTTTCAGCTGAGAGGAAAAGGGTAGCGATATAGCAGAAACAAGGGACTGGCCGTTCTTGAAGTTAGAGTGGCAGAAGGAGAAAACGGCATGTTTCTACCTGACAGCGCAGCTTTGGAGCCTGTTCAACTTGCTCTCTGGGGATCTGTCTTTTAGGAGTGCCTGTGTGCTTCCGTTTGTCCTCTGCTTGTGTAGTGGTAAATAACAAAATATAAAGACGCCATAGGGGCCAGACTGCATCATCATATATCCTGATGGACAAAGTTTGAGTCCAGGGGCACCTTTAAGATCAACAAAGCTTTATTCAATCTGTTGGTCTTAAAGGTGCCACCACTGGACTCAAATTTTGTTCTGCTGCTTCAGTTCAGCACGGCTACCCACCTGAATCTATATATCCTGATGGCTTTGTTTTAGCTCAAGGCCTTTAAATTTGGTGGAATGAGCTCCCGGGGGAGATCCGGGCCCTGCGGGACCTTATGCAGTTCCGCAGGGCCTGCAAGACGGAGCTCTTCCGCCAGGCCTTTGAGTAGGAGCCGCCGCCCCACTATACCACCATTGTCATGGTTCCTTAAAGGATGTACCGACGAGGCCCTGAAGAAGAACCTGGACAACGTAAAGAAGATCCAATAAGCTGTCGCCATTGGGCATAAATATCATGGGAGTACCACCTGGAACTGTGTTGATTCTACCCTAGACGTATGAGATTAGTAATTGACTGAGCACCATTGTTTTAAGTGTTGGATGTTTTTATCATGTTTTATATGTTTTTAATTATGGCACGGCTAATTACCCTGCCCTAATTACCCTGAGCCCACTGGGGAGGGCAGGATATAAATGTGAAAATAAATAAATAAATATAAATAATAAATAAATTTGACTGAAGCAGTAGCCCTACAGTAAGGGAAGTTTTACCCTTTCCTCAGCTCCTATTTTCTTAATGTAAATCACTCCCTTCTTACGCTACTTTTAGACCTATGGCAGAAAAAAAAAAGGTACTTTTCCCCCCCCCCCGAGGGGGGG
>NW_015169275.1:83246-92823 GCF_001447785.1 Gekko japonicus
CATATTAGGCGACACACCCCTAATGTAGCCAATCCTCTTAGAGCTTACAGAGCTCTTCTCACAGGGGCTACTGTAAGCTCTTGAAGGATTGGCTACGTTGGGGGGGGGTGTCACCTAATATGCAAAGGAGTTCCTGCTACAAAAAGAGCCCATATCACTCTCTCGTTGTTACTGCTCTATTCCAGCTCGTGTTATTCTATAGATCTTATCATGGATTTCCCACATCTCAGCTGTTTAGTTTGGCTCTAAGCTTCCAGTATTCCGCCACCCAAAGGGTATTAACCATGTCATCATAAGTTCAGTGGACTTAGAAGGTGTAGCTCTTCCTAGGATTATAACATAAACCTAGTCGTGCTGCTGCAAACTTTCTCGCTGCTCATGCAACATGCACAGAAATGCAAATCCACATTTAAACGGCCTAATCTATACAGTCTGCAGGATTCAGTTTTTCTTGATGCAGACATTATGCTCACTGTGAAATGCCAACCTAGCTGGGGTGCCTGGACAGGTGGACGCCTGGGAATCGGTGAAGGCTGCACTGAGTGTGAAATATAAATGGGATGCCTGGTAGCATAGCAGCAGGTCAAGCCATTTTTCCCCCCTTCAGGAGTTTGAAGCCATATTTTGAGTCTATTGTGAGCCTGTATCTGCAAAATCAGACATGCTTATCATGTTAAGCTGCTCAACTTCCTTGTGGACTATTCAGTGTTCTGTGCCGCAGTTAGCAGTTGTCAAATCCTGAAAAACCCCTAATAAAATGCAAATCAAAGGTATTTTCTGCATGGAGATGAGCTTGTGTGGTTTCTTCATTGCTGCTACAGCTGCTGACACAGCACAGTACCTACGGGCAGGGGCGGATTAACCATTAAGCAGACTAAGCACGTGCTTAGGGCACCAGGGCCAAAGGGCGCATCAGAATGTTGGGAAAAGGGTGAAAAGAGAAAAAAACGAAGATTTGTAAAAAAATGATAATAATGATAAAACTAGTGCAAATTGATAATGGGGCACCCTAGGGTTTCACAACTGAAATGTGTAAAAAATCCAAACAGATCAGTCATGCTTCAAGAAAGACTCAACTCGCTGTGTATATTAACAATTGAAGCAGACATTCTGAGAGGTATTAATTTCGAGGATGTTATCGGTGATTTTGCCAAAATGAAATGTAGAAAAATGTCTTTCAGGTCATGGATATTGGAACTTTGATACATTTAACCTGTGAAATATTACAATAGATGCTGTATTGCATTTTTGTTGAACTTTATGTAGCCCAAGCTTGGCTTAGTTTGTACAGTATATTGCGTTATCCTAAATTTTTGTATTGCTGCAACCTGCACTGTATATCTGGTCAGACAGGTCAACAGCTCAAATGGACTGGGGGTCAGTGTGGAAAGGAGGGGGGGTGCCAAGATTGGTCAGTGTTTAGGGCAACGGTGAGCCTTAATCCGCCCCTGCCTATGGGCTTCCGCATAGGAGGATTTCTTCTCATATTCACTGCTCCTGTCCCTGCAGTAGCCAACCTTCCCCATACATACTGCTGTTGTTTTTTAATTGGCAATTGAATATCATGCCAGTGTTACAGCATTCTGCTAATCAGGTTCTCTGGTATCTCAGTTTTCATTTTAAGAAAGTAAATATCTCCTTTTGTTGAGGAGATATAAGGGGAAATGCATATCTCTGCAATAAAACCACATCTCTGCCATATATGGCCTCTTTTTAAAAAAATGAAATATAGGAATTCAGAAAACCTGGAACACAGATTGGTATAATGTTATATCAGTACAAGGGGGGGGACCCACAAGGAACTTGCGGAAAGGGGGCACCCCATTCACCCTGCCTTTCCTTCCTCCCCTCTCCCCCACTCCTTTTCTTTCACTCATGCCCCTCCACTTTCTGCCCCCTTCACCCATTCTTCCCTGCCACTCATGCCCCCACCGTCTGTCTCCCTACACCCTTTCTTCCCTCTCATTCATGCCCCCTTCGCTTTCTGTCTCCCATCATCTCATCTTCCCTGCCACTCATCCCCCCCCACTTTCTGTCTCCCTCCACCCCTTCTTCTCTGTCACTCACTTTCTGTCTCCCTTCCTCCATGTCACTCAGGGCTATTTTTGGGCAGGAACGCACAGGAACGGAGTTCCGGCTGGCTCCCGAGTCGGCCACGCCCAGCAGGAACTCATTAGCATAATAGGCCACACCCAACAGCAGGAACTCGTTAGGATTGGCTACGTTAGGGGTGTGTGGCCTAGCATGCAAAGGAGTTCCTGCTACAAAAAAAGGCCCTGGGTTTGGACAACAAACAAAGTAAACAGAATAACAAGCAAAAGGTGGGTGTGGCTGGATGACCACACTTCTGGTAACATGTGGGTGTGGCCCAGGGGTCGTTTCGTAGAAAAAGAGCTAGGGGAACTCATTAGCATAACTCATTAGCATATGCCACACCCCCTGACATCACCGGAAATGTGTCATAAGGCCACACACACCGCCCCCAACGGTCCCGGCCGCCGCCACCGGCCTTGCAAATGAGGGCCGGAAGCGGGGCGGCCGGAAGCAGGGGGCGGGGCTTTGTCATGTGCCCTGCCCCCCGTACCTCACCTGGGGGAACTGCGATCCCCCGCGATCCCCCCCGAAATGACCTCTGGTGTGGCCTAATGTGCTAATGAGCTGTGCTGTCAGGGGTGTGGCCCAATATGCTAATGAGTTCCTGCTGTTGGGTGTTGCCTATTATGCTACAAAAAGAGCCCTGAGTCACTTATGTCTCTCCACTTTCCGTCTCCTCCACCCCTTCTTCCCTGTCACTCCTGCCCCCTTTCTTCCACCCCTTGGCCGTCCCTCCCCATTCTAACCCAGGCTCAGACCAAACATTTGGCTCCTGACCTCCCCCTCCCCTGCTTGCTTTCAGCCAGAGGAGTAGTATTCTTTGCTGAAAAGCTGGGAGAAGGGGGGGAAATAAGATTCGTTGTTGCATTGACGGAAGGGGGCAGTTGGAGGCAGCAACGGCTCCTCCTCCTCCTCCTCCACTTGCCTGAGCTTTGCAGTGGGGGAGTGCAACTGCAGTGGGGTTCTGCTGCAGCCGCATGTGTTTGTCCCAGAGAGGGGGTGAGCCACCAAGCCTGCTCTTCCCCTCCCCCAGGTGGTGGCAAGCAGGGTCTCTTCTTCTCCACCTCCCTGAAACTTGGCTGAGGGGGAGAGCTAGCACCATCTGTTGGTGGCTTGACAGGTGTGATCATCCCTCTTCCCCTCCCGCCCTCCTGCTCGCATGTGCTTGCATTCAGAGAACAGTTTTTTGCTCTTGCGCTGTCACCTGTTCTCTGTTTTAGGCGGGTTTCTTTGTAACTTCCCCCTTTTAGTAACTGAAGGATTTTCCTGCAAGCCTGGAGATTACCTCCAGTTTGGAGAAAAGTCTGTGTTCTGTCGATGCCGCCCTTATTCACAGATTTAGATCTCCGCAGATAGGGGGCACACTGGGGGAAAATATTTATTTATTTATTCGTTAGATTTCTATTTATTCGTTAGATTTCCTCCCGCCGAAGCGGCTCAGGGCGGCTTACGACAATTATAAAACCAGCACAAGTACATACATCAAATACAACTCAATAAAATAGCTCAGCTCATTTTCAATCAAATAAATACAGTTAAAACCATTTAGACGTGGCAGTGTCGAATAATAAAGTGCAAGTGCAGCACAGCCGATATAGGATCTTTCCTACTGGAACGCCCAACGAAAAAGTTCCATTTTCATGGCCCTGCGGAATTGCTGGAGGTCCCGCGGGGCTCTGATCTCATTCTAGAACCATTTTTTAAAAAACCCTATTGTGAAAGCCCTGGTGGCTCAGGGGAGGGGGTGTCTGCTGCCGGGGGACTGGGGCAGGGATACCTGCCATGTGGAAGCCCCATTGCCACTGCCCTTTTTCGGAAGCCATACCAGCGACAAGGAAGCCACGCAAGCCCATCCCCAAGTGGCCACCACCTTTGATTTACTTCTCGTTGGCAACTTTAGTCAGCAGAATCTTCTGGTAACCAGCACGATAATGTTGACCGGATGCTGTTTGTTTTGTTGTTGCTTTCTCTATAGGGTAAACCAAGAGAAGATAAAACAGAGACAATCTATCCTCCCGCCACCTCAAGGGCCAGCTCCTATTCCTTTCCAGTACGAAACGAAAGGTTCATCAAAGAACAGCGTGAACCGAGTGGCTCCTCCCCCACAGCATAATCATACAGGTATTGATGGGAGCCAATGATTCTGCAGCAGATAAACATCTGCATAGGGTTGTCATAGCATGAGAAAACGAGGGCTGTTTCCCTCTGCCTTTTCCCAAGGTAGAAAGACATAGCTGCAGAATGGGAAAATAAACAGTACCATTCATTTTTCACCGGTGGTATGCACATTAAAGATCCAAGAGAAGGAAGCAATGATAAATATTGCCATCTAGCAAGTGTAGCATCCAGCATCAAAAAGAGGCTCCTGTTCATTTGAATAATGTCTGGAGATATTCCCTGTGTCAGTACTGTGAGCATCCATAGTATATCTTAAGTGATTAAACCCATCTTGCAGATGCATTTCCAGCAAATGCTTGACCATGCAGCACTAGTGCCATAATTACAGTGAAGAGATGGTACAAGACCAAGATGGGGTTACCAGGTCACCAACTTCATTCTTCTTCTTATTTACTTTATTTATACTCCATTTCTCTCCCCATTGAGGCCCCAAAGTTTCTTACATTGTTTTCCTCTCTTCCATTTTATCTTTACAATAATCCTGTGAATTAGGTTAGACTAACAGTGGGTACGTTCAGACAAACATCTAATCCCACCATTATGCCGGCTCAAATTTGATTCGGATCTTTTAAATCCATCCTCACACGACCAGACATCCCCCAGAGGAATCGCCTTACCAGGGGTCATTTTGTAGAAAAAGAGGTACAGGAGCACATTAGCATAACTCATTAGCATAACCTATTTGCATATACCACGCCCCCTGACATCACCGGAAGTGTGTCAGAAGGCAACACCCACCACTCAGGCTCCACTGGAGTGTTTTGGATTGCTGGGTATGGGGGGGGGGAACGTGTGGATCTGTCCTCGCAGAGGAGGGAGAGCTTGTACCTGAATAAAACTTGGTCTTAAAGGTACCGCTGGACTGTTTTGGGCCGGGGAGAGCTCTGCAACTTACCTGGCTGCTTCTTGCTCTGACTGAGGGCTGCTGAGAGCAGGGGCGGGGCTTCTTGCATGTGCCCGCCCCCTGGTCTCTTTACTGCTGGAGCTCCGCTCCTGTGCGCTCCTGCAGGAAATGACCCCTGCGCCTTACCATGCGCTGCTTCCGCTGTGGATTGTCTAGACAGCATCCACTGAAGGAGGCATGCACGGTGGGTTTTTTAAAAACTTTTTGCACATGCGCATAGGCATAATATAACAACCTTGTTTATCCGTGCATGCGCAGAATCAAGATTTTTTAAAAATAGCGCCCGTTCGGGATGGTCTGATGTCAGACCATCCCGAATGGGTGCCATTTTTAATTGCACGCTGAAACGGTCAGATGGGGGAAAGTCCGCGAGTGGCCTGTCGGAACCAAAAACTCCAGATTTAAAGTAGTATCTTTTAAGTACGGCTCCGAGGCGTGGCAAAATGGGATGCTCACAGAAGATGGACATTTCCCAGATGTTGATGTCTGGACATTACATTTAAATCCATGAGGCACCCGTGCCTCGCGTGGATCTAAAGAGCCGTCTGAACGCACCCAGTACGTAAATGGCCCAAGTATTACCCCAAATGGTCTGTGTTGCCCCAAAAGGGGGCTGTCTCCTATTTTAGTTGGGGGATTTAGTGAAGGAGACAAAGGCTTGTGAGAGGGGAGTAACTAGCGAGATGAGCTACCACTCTTTACAAGGATCTTTCCTTTTAGAAAACTCTCGAAATAACCAGTCCACGGTAAAATAGAGATTGCTTTTATTTGATAGAAAATAAGTAGGCTAACATACAAAAAGCATGCAAGAAATAACACATATGCAAGACCAATTAGGAAATAAAGGAATTAGCAGGAAATATAGGGGGGTATTGGGGTGGTTAGGGCTGTCAGGTCAATTTATCTGGCCAGATGGGGTCTCCCAACATCCTTACGAGAGACCGGAAGTGATGTTGAGGATTTCTGGGCCAACGTCTGGTTGGGGATGACAGTCTGGGTTTTGGACAAACTCTTATGGTAAATTCGACTTCAAACCATAGAGTTTTGCCCCAAAAAGAGAGTGTCTCCTTAACCGGAAGTAGGCCCGAAACTGGAATTAGGCCCAAAAAGGTCAGTTGGGGGTGGGATTCCCCCCCACCAGCCAGTAAGAGCCTTCAAAAGAGGGTGGGTTCCCTTGTTCCCACCAGGGGGCTGGCCACCCTAGGGGTGATAGCTACCTGTCCTGAAGACCAGGGATCCATGGAGCAGAGGTTGTGAAAGATGGAAGGAACCTAGACGTATCTGGGGGTGTGATGCCGATGGGCACCCAAGACACACACACATAACACACACAGCAATGGAGCTGAGGCTGTCTAGGTACGGCAAAAATGGACCTGAGAGCATGCTAATGTGACTGCCCCTTGGAACAAAGTGTTGATAAGTTTAACTAAAAGTAAAACAATGGGTTTGGGAACACTGAATGGGGTTCCCAGGAATTGACAAAGGGAACGGGAAACGTCTTGGGAGGAATTCTTGATGTAAAATAAGGTTTGTGCTGACGTTCTGACTGCTTCCTCTGGTGATTCAGAGGGCAAATGGTTATCTGCCAGTTTGCTGCCAGTTTGGTGCAGTGGTTAAGTGTGCGGACTCTAATCTGGGAGAACCGGGTTTGATTCCCCACTCCTCCACTTGCACCTGCTGATGTGACCTTGGGTCAGTCACAAGCTCTGGCACAGCTGTCCTTGAAAAAGAGCAGTTTCTGTTAAGAGCTCTCTCAGCCCCACCCACCTCACAGGGTGTCTGTCTGTTGTGGGGAGGGGAAGGGAAAGGAGTTTGTAAGCCGCTCTGAGACTCCAAGTGAAGGGCGGGGTATAAATCCAATCTCATCTCTTCTTCTTCTCTAATCAAAAAGCAGCCCTGCTATTTGGTTTGTGTTAGGTGAGAAAGCAGTGGGTGCCAGGGTGGCTTTTGTAAAGTAAATGTGGGAATGAGGAAGGTGAGGCAGGATTAGTGATCCAGGTAGAGAGTGTTAGCCCTGGGGTGAGGCAGGTCTGTTGTCCAGCGTGTGTAGATGTTGACAGGGGCAGATTGACCATTAAGCAGATGAAGCACGTGCTTAGGGCACCAGGGCCAAAGGGGGCACCACAAAGTTGGGGAAAGGGTGAAAAGCTTAGTTTATACAGTATAGTGTGTGATCCTATGAATACATTTTTGTATGGCTGCAACCTGCATTGTATATCTGGTCAGACAGGTCAGCAACTAAAATGGACTGGGGATCAGTGTGGAAAGGAGGGGGGGCACCAAGATGGGTCAGTGCTGAGGGCACCCGTGAGCCTTAATCCGCCCCTGGATGTTGAGGTAGAAAGAGGGGTCATTGCAGGGCAAGACCAAGATTCTCACACCTTCCAGAGTTTTTGCCTAGATATATCTGTGAGCAGGGCTTTTTTTGTAGAAAAAGCCCAGCAGGAACTCATTAGCATAACAGGCCACACCCAACAGCAGAAACATATTAGCATATTAGGCCACACCCCTGACAGCACAGCTCATTGGTATATTAGGCCACACCCCCATGTTACCAAAAGTGTGCTCATCCAGCCACACCCACCTTTTGCTTCTTATTTTGTTTACCTTGTTTGTCATCCAAACCCAGGGCTTTTTTTGTAGCAGGAACTCCTTTGCATGTTAGGCCACACACCCCTAACGTAGCCAATCCTAATGAGTTTCTGCTGTTGGGTGCAGCCTATTATGCTAATGAGTTCCTGCTGGGTGTGGCCAACTTGGGAGCCAGCCGGAACTCCGTTCCTGTGTGTTCCTGCCCAAAAATAGCCCTGACTACAGCATCACAAATGTTCAGATGACCATTTTTAGGCAAGTGCTCTACACTGTATAGAAAGCATAATATTGATACACAACAATTCATCGTTACGTAGGTTTACTAGCAGGAAGAATATTCCTGATTTCAGGATTTACTGCATATTTATGTTTTCACACCATGCTTACATAAGATAAGGCAGGAAGAAACATCTCCCTACAATCTGATAAGATGAAGCCTTGAATATACAATACAATAAAGTCTGTATAAAGAGGGAGGGCTTCGAGAATTGGTTTCCTTACTGGAGCAGACAATACCTGCCTCAGCTCGTAACTTAATTCCCCGACTTGGACATGACATGACGTGCAGGGAGTCATTGTGGCTCAATGTCAGTCCCTCCCATTTTCTATATTCTGGCTCTTTTGTTTCATGGTTTTGAAAGCTTGTTTACTCTCCAAACTTGATAGTACACAGGGAGGAAAGTCTATCCAGGCCCCGGTCACACGGAGCATTAGGCACGCTAGAGAGACGGAAGATAGGCGGATTTTCTGGGCGCGATCTCACCGCCACATCTGGAAGCGTAGAGCTCCCGAGGCTTCACTCCGAAGATGCGCCATAAAAAACTAGTACCTCCGAGGTACTAGTTTCCGGAAACCGCGGGGCAAGGGCAGGCGTCAGATCACGTTTCCGGTGTTAGCTCGTGGCATCCGGTGCCCGCCCATGTCCCGTCGCGAAAACTTTTTTTTTTGTCAAGTCTCCATGGGTGCGCACAAGCACCCAACGGCGCATGCGAACATTTGGGTTAAAAAAAACAAAACACAACCCCTGATGCGCCGCTTCTTTGCCGCGCTGCAGGAGTGAGGTATGATCGGCACCTCCCCCCAACCACGGGACGTCGGGCGGGACGTTTGATCCGGCTGTCACGCGGTAGTTAGGACAACCCCCCCCGCCCCCCCCCCCCCCCGCGATATCCGGCCCGTGTGACCGGGGCCTCTGAAACATGCAGTGAAATGATCCTGCCATAGCACTGATTCATCAGCCTATTGAATTATATCTGTCTTTTATGTACAGCAGGGGGAACGTATGCACATTCTTTGCTCACATACATCCAAAAAACAAAATGGACTGTACAAGTCCCTACAGCGTTCCTTTGAGAACTGTATAAGCCCATATCTTATAAACAGCAGTCATGCAGAAACCCTTGGCAGCCTGGAGCCATTAGGCAGATCCTTACTGATTTTTGTCCCTCATCCTCTTCTATTAATTTCACCTATCACTGTGATCCTTTCTTCATTAAGTCCTTATACCTTGCTGGAAGGACTGGACCATGTGTAATAACAGTCTGGTGTGGCTTTTGCCACTCTTCAAGAGCCAGTTTGGTGTAGTGGTTAAGTGCGCGGACTCTAATCTGGGAGAACCGGGTTTGATTCCCCCACTCCTCCACTTGCACCTGGCTGGATCACCTTGGGCAAGCCGTAGTTCTGATAAGAGCTGTCCTGGAAAAAGAGCAGTTTCTGTCAGAGCTCTCTCAGCCCCACCAACCTGACAGGGTGTCTGTTGTGGGGAGGGGGAGGGAAAGGAGTTTGTAAGCCGCTCTGAGACTCCTTTGG
>NW_015169275.1:92997-100946 GCF_001447785.1 Gekko japonicus
GAAAGGGAAAGGAGTTTGTAAGCCTCTCTGAGACACCTTTGGGTAGTGAAGGGCGGGGTATAAATCCAATCTCTTCCTCCTCCTCCTCTTATTCTTCTTCTTTTTCTTCTCCTCCTCCTCCTCCACATTGCTTTGTGGTTAAATGGCCTAGAGGTCACTGGGGCCCTGGATATAGACAGGGTTGCTGCCTTGAACAATAAAAGAAAGGCTAGGCACTTGATGCGCAGAAACTGAACACAGCAACTTGATGCACAGAAACTGAACACAGGTGATGCTCCCCTTGGTTACCTCATCTTCTTGGCTGGAAAGGTTTTACCTGCTTCATTTCTTGTCAGGCTGCTATTGAAGTCAGAAGGGCAGGTTTAGGTTGTTGGGTTTTTTTAAATGAGGCAACTTAGCCATTATTGCTGTTATGTACTGAGCCGGAACTGCCCTTGCAAAAGGACTGAGCTAGGGATGCATAACAATAGATGGCTAGGATCCCAGAATGGACCAGTAGGGAGATCCTAGAGTACACCAGTATATTTCAACTGCACTGGCAGCATAACCAGGCCCATTGCTCCTAGCCCCACACTTTTCATTGCATTAAGAGTAGGGAGAATGAGCTCTTTACATGAACATCAAAAGCAAATAGAACAGACCCAACATTTCAAAAGACGTGGAAGAAACTGTATGATTGGTACAATATAAATGCATGGATTAAAGTAATGAAAATTATGGTATTATTAATCTTTTTTTAGTTAAATAGAAACTATGGTAAAAAGATAAGAGTATACAGAAACTTAAGCAAACTTATAGAAATTCTTTAAATATGGTAATAGAGTTATAAGAAAATATACTGATCTCTTTGTATGTTTTATGTGTGTAAGTGGATGTTTGTTATGTAGTATGTTTGTTTGTATAATATGAAAAATAATAAAGGTGTACCTTATGGGTACTTAAAATAAAAAAAGCAAATAGAACACAGCAGATGTGGCATTGTTATGTGAGGTCTTTCAATAGACTTTGTGGTTTTCAAAAGTTGACTAGGCTGCTATTCAAGCCAGCCAAGCTCCAGTTCATGATAAATGTCACAGAAGACAAATATATGTAAGGAACTGCTAGAGTTGTGCCCACAAACAGTTCCACGACAGAGAAAGGAAATTTGGCAGTGAAACGTTGCCGCTCCTTCTGCAAAACTGAATCCAATCCCAGTCGAATAGGTGGAGTTATGCCAAATCATACAAGATTAATTATGTGACAGATGGTTGCTCCTTTGTGTCCAAGTCAACAAAATAAATCAACACCTTATGCAGCAACAGTATATGATGCTTCATCCTTCTTTGAAACCTGGTTCATTCTTTTCCAAGCAATTGTCTCTGCTTCCCTTGACACACTGTCAGAGCCTTAAGGTAAGGTAAAGGTTTCCCTTGCTCGAAAGCCAGTCAAATCCGACTCTAGGGTTGCGGTGCTCATCTCCGTTTCCAAGCCGAAGAGCCAGCGCTGTCCAAAGACGTTTCCGTGGTCATGTGGCCGGCATGACTAGATGCCAAGGCGCACGGAACGCTGTTTCCTTCCCACCGAAGCGGTACCTATTTATCTACTTGCAATTTCTTGCTTTCGAACTGCTAGGTTGGCAGGAGCTGGAACTAGAGATGGGAGCTCACTCCATCATGCGGCACCCGGGTCTTGAACTGCTGAACTACCAACCTTCCACAGCCTGCAGTTCAGCGTCTTAACCACTTGAGCCACTGCAGCGGCCTTACAGTATATTATATCCATGCAGCCTAACTAAAGGGTTTTGGCCTCTGTTTTTTACTAAGTGCTTTGAATTTACTGCTGTTTCACTATGTTCTCATTGATAGCTAACATTTTTGTTTTGTGGTTTGGCAGAATATGAACGGCGAAGTTCTGGCTCTCAGGACCATGAAGAGTCACGTGCAATATTAGCACAGAAGATTGAAAAAGAAACGGTTGGTGATAATAGCACCTGCCTATCTTTTTTAAAAAGACCCTCTGTTGTTGTGAATGTGCTACAATTTCAAATTATAATTTTTTCTTCTTAGAAAGTTATGTGAAAAAGGTGGAAAGAAAGCTTTAAGTAGAAACAGGGGGGGCATTTTCTAAGGAGGGAGAAAAAGAACAGGTATTGAGTCTGGCTTCAATGTATTTCTTAAAATTTGTCTCCATGCAGCAAACCCTGAACTGCACCCTAGATGACATCGAGCTGTTTGTTGCCAAACTTCAGAAAGCATCAGAGGCATACAAACAGCTGAACCAAAGGAAGAAAGGAAAGAAGAACAAGAAGAAAGGTCCAGCAGGTAAAAGAGAGAGAGAGAGAGAGAGAGAGAGAGAGAGAGGCTGGGCTAGTGACTTTAGGAAGTGGTTTTGAATGAAGAAAAACTCTTCATTCAGCCTACACACCTATGCATGTTCACAAAGAAATACAATTGTTCAATGGGGCTTGCTCCCAGCTCGGGGGGGGGGGGGGGGAGGAATTGCAGCCATATTCAAAAGAGGTCAGCATAAATATGCTTTTTGTTGTTAGAAAGTCCAGCTAAAATGGGGAAGATGGACTGACAGCCCATGTGCCAGATCTGCAGGTTCTGCCAGGTCTTAATGACAATGTGATTCTCATAGAAGCAGGGCTATTTCTGGGCAGGAACGCACAGGAATGGCGTTCCGGCTGGCCTCAGAGTTGGCCACGCCCACTACAGCCAAAACCTCTGTGTGCCTGGCTACAGAGGGAAGGCCTGGAGAGTAACACACACCCTGCATCTGCAGGGCGCCCAGGCAAGCCAAGGGAAGGCATGGGGTGTGGCCTAATATGCTAATGAGCTGTGCTGTCGTGGGGTGTGGCTTATTATGCTAATGAGTTCCTGCTGGGCTTTTTCTACAAAAAAAGCCCTGCACAGAAGAATCAAGAGGACTCCATGTTTCTTTCATATACATTTTCATGCACATGACAGACTGGCAACCAGCTGTTGTAGGGAATCTTTTCAGACGTCCACTCATTGATCAATAGGGTTGCCAACCTCCTGGCGATGTCTAGAGATCTCCTGCCATTACAACTGAACTCCAGGCAAGAGAGATCGGTTCACCTTGAAAAATGGCCACTTTGCAAGCAAGGCTCCCTCTAAGCTGTGGAGTCCTGTGAGCAAAAATTCTACTTGGTGAGCTCCTGGCATTAAAGTTGTGAGCGAGCGATTTGGCTGCTGCATGAATTAGTTTGCTCTGTAGCTCTCCTTCCTGAGCTCTACATGTGCGTACTCAAACCAGTTTAGACCAAAAAAAATCCATTGCATAACAGAAAACACAGAGCAATTGTGTAATGAAACTGGTTTCAAGACGGAATCATGAAAAACACATGTAGAATAAAAATTTAAATGCAGGGCAAAAGTGGAGTGAAGGCGGACCCCTCATACTATCTGAGTGCATGTGTTCCAAAACACTACTCTCTTACTAGTACATGATTTGACATGTGCGTACTCAAACCGGTTTAGACAAAAAAAAAAATCCATCGCAAAACAAGTCTCAGAAAACACAGAGCAGTTGTGTAATGAAACTGGTTTCATGGCGGAATCATGAAAAACACATGTAGAATAAAAATTTAAATGCAGGGCAAAAGTGGAGTGAAGGCGGAGACTGATGTGGAACACAAAACCTCGAATTCACTGCCACAGGAAGTGGTGGTGGCTACAAGCATGGACGGCTTCAAGAGGGCATTAGATAAGCATATGGAGCAGAGGCCCATCAGTGGCTATTAGCAACAAGGTATAGATAGGGGCTCTGGGGCAAGTGATGCTCTGTCTTCTTGGTGCTTGGGGGGGGGGGGTCAACAGTGGGAGGGCTTCTAATGTCCTGGCCCCACTGGTGGACCTCCTGATGGCACCTGGTATTTCTGGCCACTGTGTGACACAGAGTGTTGGACTGGATGGGCCTTTGGCCTGATCCAACATTGGCATCTCTTATGTTCTTATGTTCTTATGAATGCCAGTGCAAAAAAGGCCAAGGTCTGTAAATAAAAAGATAAAAAGATGGATGAGGTGTGGAAAGTTCCAGTCCCCTCCCATTTCCCAAACCTGTTTCTTCTTTGCCATCTCTCACCCTTGTCTTTGACCTTAAGGTCGTTGTTTCTGGGCCTGTTTTTCCAAAGTGGGCTGTGCCCCATTCCTCCATGCCGAACATGGCTTCCAGGGAAAGGACAGCCATTGCTCCCCAAGTAGCGATTATGTCTCGATCAGTGGTAGAGGACCACGAGGGATGGGTAGATTTCCCCCTAGTGCAGTGTTTTATCTTGCCCCATAGTAATTAATATCGGTCATTCACATAAGGGAGAAAATTAAAAGTGCTTGTGGATTTAGACCCTAATGTAGCTGCAATTTTTTTAAAGCAAAGTGTTTACTGTTTGGTACTTATACTCTGTTTGGTTTTGGTATCTTTGATGTAGTATGTTGTATGTGGTCATTAAAACTTGAGCCACCATAGGATGCTCCACAGGTAGATAGCTGCAAATACATGAAGAGATAGATGTGTTGAGGTAGTCCAGTTTATTAGAATCTAGCTCTAATTACTCATATAATCTTAACATGTATTATTTTTATGTTGGCATCTGAGAAGAATTACCCCCATTCTATGTTTGTTTGTCCTTAATGTTTGTATGTTTTTGAAATTTTTTAAAAAAAAATTCTCCCCCCCCCCCCCCAAAAAAAAAAAAACATAAGGGAGAAAATAAGGTTGTGTGTTTTCCTGGTGATCCTTGGTACATGGAGTAAGAAACAGATTTTGCACCCTGTTACTTCTGTCCTAACTTGCATCCTGTAAATATGGCCCATCTGTGTGAGGGAGAGTTCTGATTCCCATGAACATAGATCAGTCCCTAAGAATACAGGGCCTAACCATCCCCAAATACAAAGCGTCTCTCATCCACTCACAGCAATATAGTTCACCTTGTTATTTACTCTGAAATGTACAAAATAACCTGTCTTCTCCTTGATGCTTCTGTTATTGCTCCAAACTTCTAGTAAGACAAATAACCCCTTATTAATGGACCCTTCTTTGTTTCTTTATTGACAATATTTTTGCTTTTCTAGAGGGAGTTCTGACTTTGAGGGCAAAACCCCCAAGTGAAGCTGAATATATAGACTGCTTCCAGAAAACCAAGCTAGCACTAAACCTCATGGTAAGCATAACCCCTTATTAATGGACCCTTCTTTGTTTCTTTATTGACAATATTTTTGCTTTTCTAGAGGGAGTTCTGACTTTGAGGGCAAAACCCCCGAGTGAAGCTGAATATATAGACTGCTTCCAGAAAACCAAGCTAGCACTAAACCTCATGGTAAGAAGCAAGAGATGGAATTATCACTGAAATACAAGAAAAATAAACGTGAAAAATAAACAAGAAGTTCAACAAAGTATAATGGACTATAATTCACCTAAAGATTAGCATTAATGGCTCAAGATAGCTTTATTAAATAAATAAGGCATCAAACACAGTATTCATACTTAATATAGAGTATTGTAAGAACAATATATGAAAATGTAACCTTTGAAATATGATCCTTGCCTTAAATTGTAGCTTCTTCTTTTTAGTTATAGTTATTGCCCACTCTCTTTTCCTTTAGTTGTGTAGTATATATATAAAATAAGAGGGAATTCCGAACAATTTCCTTATATTGTATGTACATATACTCCGGTTTCTCTTCAGATCGTATAAACCTATTCCTGTCTACACATATATATTCAACTAAGCAGGGTTGGTACTTGTAAGGGAGACCACCAAGGAAGACTCTGTAGAGGAAGGCAATGGCAAAATCTCTCTGTTTAATCACTTTGCTTGTAAGTCCCCTGCTGGGGTTACTATGTCGGCTTTGATTTGACAGCACTTTCTACACACACACACACACACACACACACACATTTCATCTTCTTATATAGGCTCTACTGGCCTTAAGTCTGTGGAGCTTATTTTCCCAGTCCCTTTAGAAATCAAATGACACACAAGACATGATTGGCAAAGTTATTAATTGTCCAACCAGTGGAGCACATTTTCCCTCCAACACAGTCCTTTGTTCCATGCTACTGACTAATACTGTTAACAGAAATTCTCTTAATGCCTCTTTACCCAATTTCTCCCTGAAATCCAACAATCTATCTTTAAAGGAACTTAGGATCTGTTTCAAATCAATTCCATTTTGATTAAAAGAGAAGTTTTAAAAAAGGAGGAGCAGGCAGGAAGGTTCTGGGGAAAAAAAAATCAGAATTGCACTCTGCGAATGCTCAGAGGTCATCAAAGTCTTCCCAGATCTTCCTATCTTCTTGTTACAGCAGTACCCTGTGATGCAGAATATTAAAAAAAAAATCCTGCAAGGGCTAAAATTAAAAAAAAAATGGCACACCACTAGGCAATGCTCTGTCTAAGCTGTGGAGTCTTGTGGGCAAAAATCCTACTTTGTGAGCTACTGGCATGAAAGTTGTGAGTGAGCCATTCGGCTACTACATAAATTAGTTTGCTCTGTAGCCATCCTTCCTGAGCTAAGACAAAAATGTGTGAGCCAGAAGCTAAGAAACTGTGAGCTAGCTCACATTAACTCAGTTTAGAGGGAACACTGCCACCAGGTGGTATAACAGAAAACAATGAGAACTCAAAGAGAAATTCAAGAGAACTCCTTCTCAGAAAGAAAACAAAGACCGATAAATCAGTGGCTATATCTAGAAAAGTGAATTTTTAAAAAGAAGAAGTAATTCTACTCTCCATAATAATGCTACTGCTGACACATCCATCTCTCTTTGAAATACCATATGATTTGTTAGACACTGGGTCCCAAAAGGAATCTTTAGGGTGCCTTATGATTGGCATTTTTTAGGACATAATTTTTCTCCTGTTCCTACTCCTGTTGGCAGCAGAGGATGGGAATCATAATTATTGGGTTTAAATTAGGGGCCGGAAGGTACCCACTGGATATTTGGAAGAACTTTTTTTTTACAGTCAGAGTTGTGCAATAGTGGAATCAGTTGCCTAGGGTGGTGGTGAGCTCCCCCTCCCTGGCAGTCTTTAAGCAGCCGCTGGACAAACATTTGACAGGGGTGCACTAGGCTGATCCTGCATTGAGCAAAGGGTTGGACTACATGGCCTTTAGGGGACAATTCAACTCTGTGGTTCTATGATTCTCCTGTTTCATTTTCCTTCCAACAGTAAGCATAAACAGGCATAGTCTTTGGTCTGCTTAAGCTATGCACAGGGTCTGTGAGAACTGTCAGGTTGACTGATATCAGTAGGGTGCATTGTGAAGAACACTTAGGCATCATATGATGAAGGGCCACTCCTGAAACAGCCAGTCGTTTATTGTCTGGTTGGGCAGGGTGGGGACATCTTTGATGCTAGCAGCATCAACCGTCAACCACTGGGAAGAGTCCTGGGACCTCTTTGTGCATTACATGTGCAGACAGGGTAACCACTGGGTTGGTTAGTGCACCCAACTCATAAGTATGTTTAAATAGTCATGATGTAGATCAGAAATTTAAATACATGAGTTAGGTTCTAGTAACGGCATCTCATCATGTGTCTGTTTGGGAGAGGTGCTGTGGACAATTAGTATCTGAAAGCAGTTCTCACTATTAGTAGAAACTCAGCACTGCAGGAGAGGGCAGTCCATCAGAGGGTATTATTTTTTACAAGTGGCATGAGACTAGTGATGGTCCCCTATCGCTAGACTCATGACGCTTAGGGCTGCCAAGCCACGGCGGGGGATCCGTGGGCCTTCACAGGATCCCTGCCACGGGGGACAATGATACGCGTTGCACCACCGTTGCCAGGATGTGACGCTACACGTCGCTCTGGCAACGGGACTCCAAACAGCCCCGTTGACAGAGCGACGCGTAGCGTCACATCCTGGTAACGGCGGTGCAACGCGTATCACTGTCCCCCGCGGCAGGGATCCTGTGAAGACGCACGGATCCCCCGCCGCGAC
>NW_015169275.1:103470-109146 GCF_001447785.1 Gekko japonicus
AATTGGATCTGTACCCCGGACCTCCCGTTCCCCTGGCACCCATGCTCTTAACACTCACTTTTGCTTTTGTAACTTTACCTGCTTTGCACATCTGGCTTCCACCAAGGAAGACTCTGCAAAGAAAGGCACTCGCAGTCACAAACAACCTCTGCTTCTCACTTGCCTTGACAGTTCCTTGCTGGGGTTGCCATAAGTCAGTTGCAACTTGAGTGTCCTTATGTAATAGCCCCCCTGCTTAGATTCTTCTTTGACTCAGCTGAGTGACCCTTCTGTGCCCAGAGGGCTAAGTTCTTTGGTGGAATTGGCGTTTGTATCATCAGAAAGATCATAACATGTGTAAAACTCAGTAGTGTTTGCAGCTGAACCAGGACAGCGGGGGGGCAGGTGCCGGTTTGGCGCCCCTAAGGGCCAGCACGCTCTAAGCGAGCGCCTAGTTTGCCTAGTGAGCGAGCCGGCCCTAGGCCCAACTATTAGGCATGTCTAGGCAATCACCTGGGGTGCCAAAGATGGAAGGGCCAGCTGCTAGAATTAGAGGGTCGCAGGTAGCCCCAGGGGCCCCAGTTGCAGGGAAGAGAGGGAGCTAGCATTCCTCATGCACTGGCTAGGCTAACTGTCCTGTCCACTGAGGTCCCCCTTGTCGGCTGGGGCCAGCTCACTTGGCCTACCTACCGTCACCACTGGAATTGGCACTGGCAGGCCCCAACATCCAGCACTTGTCTGTGGGCCCAGGCCAGCCCTCCTGTGGTGTTGGCACTGGCTGCAGGAAACGGCAGACCTGGGCAGTGCCACTAGGCACCACAGAGGAAAAGCAAAAGGCCAGCCTGGTAAGTCTAGGCAGCTCTAGCATCTAAGGCTTCCAGCCTCCAGGTGGGGCCTGGAGTTAAGAAGACCAGGTCTCTGTTTCCATTGCCCACCAGCCCACTGAGGGCCAGAGGGAAGGAAAAAGGTTTTTGAAATGGTGTTGCACCAGTGGTATGGCATCACTTCCAGTGAATACCTGGAAGCAGGGGTCATTTCATAGAAAAAGCGGTGCAGGAGCTCATTAGCATAACTTATTTGCACATGCCACACCCCCTGACATCACCGGAAGTGTGTCAGAAGAAGGCAACACCCACCGCTCAGGCTCCACTGGACTGTTTTGAGGAAGGAAGGAAGGCTTCTTGCTCCTCATGGCCTGGGGCTGCTGGGAGCAGGGGGTGGGGCTTGTTGCATGTGCCCGCCCCCTGGGCTCTTTACCGCCGGAGCTCCGCTCCTGTGCACTCCTGCCGGAAATGACCCCTGCCTGGAAGTGACTAGCACAGCATCAACGTGGCACTCTAGGGTTTGGACAAAACTCTATAGAGTCTTGTTCAAATCCTAGAACATATTATTGATGTGACTCTGACGGTGTGATATGGCTTCCACGAAGAAGTGGCATTACGCCATTGGCATGGCATCCTTCTCCCTCCACCCCTGGAGTTCTCCTGGAACTACAACCGATCTCCAGACGACATAGGTCAGTCCCCCTGGAGAAAATGGCAGCTTGGGATGGCAGGCGTCATGGCATCATGTCCCTGCAGAGCTCCTTCCCCAAACTCTACCCTCCACGGCGCCACTCCCAAATCTCCTGGAATTCTCCAACCCGGAGCTGGCAACCCTACTAGCCTCCCTTGGCTCCGCCTCCTTTTGCCCTCTGCCCTCCCAGGGAATGACAGGGCTTCCTAGTGAGGGCTGAGAAGGTCCTCGAGGCCACCCCCACTTACCAGACTGTCCTGTTGCTTTTCTTCACGGGGGTCCGGTGGCCCCACTCGAGGCTGCCAAAAAGATCATACCAAACCTTTACCAAACAGCAAAATTGGGGGGTGGGGGGAGACACGAAAAGCAAACAATTAGCGAACAGTCTTCGGTGGATGCTGCAAATAAACTTGCTCTGATTTGGACACCAAACTGAAATGAAAACTCCTTATGGAACTAGCCAACGTCAGGAAGCCCAAACACTAAGTTTTGAAATGTCTTTAGACTATTAATATAGGCACACATATCTTATAACAAGAAAGTAAATGTTATGGTCCATGTTCCGTATTAAAATAAATTTATTTGTAATGTATTTCTAAGAGCTGAGTGGCCAAGAGAAGCCAATGTTCCAAGTTACATTCCAAAGTTCCGCAATGGATGGGAGCCACCCCTAGAAATTTTCCGTGGAGCCCCTTGGGAGGTAGACTTTGGCCACTTGCAGGAAGAGGTAAGTTCCAGACCTCATATTTTTCTATGTTCATTCAAACTGTGAGTCAAGTAGTCTGCAAGCATCCATGTAGATTAGTAATTAGAAAAGATTTGGAGATGTCTGGTTCATATTTGGGATTTCTGCTGTTTTCAGATGAATTGATGATCAAACATACATCAAGAGATAATGCTGATAGAGTAATTCTCCCCAGTCTAGCTAGGGCCAGAGGTCATTTCGGGGGGGATCGCGGGGGATCGCAGTTCCCCCGGGTGAGGTATGGGTGGCGGGGCACATGACGAAGCCCCGCCGCCTGCTTCCGGCCGCCCCGCTTCCGGCCCTCATTCAGCCAGGAGGAGGCAGGAGAAGAGGGAGGGTAAGTTGCTTCCTCCCTGTCTCTCCCCACCCCTGCCTGCCTGGGGCCAGGGAGGGCCTTCGCGGGGCTTCCTGCACTCCCGCCGGCCTTGCAGGTCCACGGCTGGGCCCCTCATGGGGCTCGGCAGTGGAGCTGCAAGGCCGGCGGCGGCCGGGACCGTTGGGGGCGGGGTATATGGCCTTATGACACACTTCCGGTGATGTCAGAGGGTGTGGCCTTATGACACACTTCTGGTGATGTCAGGGGGTGTGGCATATGCTAATGAGTTATGCTAATGAGTTCCCCTAGCTCTTTTTCTACGAAACGACCCCTGGCTAGGGCCATATGTGTGCAGAAGCAAGTTGCCATATCTCTTACTGCAGAAGGCAGTCATATCGAAATGGGTACTATGTGTGCAATATTGCTGATCAGCTGTTTGGGATTGCAAGGAAGAGTGGAGAGACAGTTTCAGTCCCCTGTGTACATACAGTTTCTCCTTTCAAGCAAGAAAATGATTCTGTTGCCAGTAACCCGACTACTGCTACATGTTCACAGCCCTGGATTCTGAATGAAGAATCAGCATATGGCCAGATAACATGAAGATCCCACCACTGTGCACCCACATAGCTCAGTCAGGGACACTATGTCAGACTCTGCTATTTCTTTTCACAGATATACAGGGCCAGTGAAGGGCTCAGATGGTGCCCTAGTGCCACCTTGACATGTGTGTCTGCGTGTGCACCGCGGAGTTGCAACTGAGTATGGAGTCCCGCAGGGTTCCATCTTGTCCCCCATGCTCTCTAACAGATATGAAGCAGCTAGCTGAGCTCATCTGGACCTTTGGGATGGCTTGTCATTGGTCTGTGAATGACACTCAGCTCTGACTCATGCTTCCAGCTGGAACTACAACACACATATTTATCTCTATAAAACTGAAACATGTAAAGCAAAAAGGTTCTCAGATTCTGATAATTTCTTCCTTAAAGAGAGACAGGCAGTTGTAGGCTTCCGCAACCAACCCACCCATCTTTTTTAGAGGTCAGATTATCTTCTGCTGTTCATTATTTTTTTAAAAAACAAACAAACAGAGCAAAACAGAAGAATGTGTTTTGCACCATGGGCATTAACTGGAAACACCTTATATTTTTATCCAGGCTTTTTGTTTGTCTGGAGAAATATCAGCTTCTAGGTTCCTAAAAGTCATCTCCTTCCTGACCTGCTTTCTCCTTATCCAAAAGCAAGAGTGTTGTTGCTCGATTAAAAAAGTAGTCAGAGAGTGATTCAGCAAAGGTTCAACTTTATTCAACAGCTCGAACACAACTCCAACATGGATCAACATGAATAGCCAGAATAGCTTTTACATAAACTCTCCTGGCTAATGTAGCCACGCCTACTGTACAAATACCAACCAATTAGGTTATCTACATAAGGACCAATCATGGACGTTCCTGCTGGTACTTGATTGGCTAGTTCTTCCTGGGCTACCAATAGGATTGGAGGGATTTGGATCCTAGCCCAGGACAACACTTCACATGGTGTTTCAATAGGGTGATTCACATACAGTTTGCCTTGCATTGAATACACCACAAATTCCTCCCCCCTAAGTAAAAACAAAAGGAGCTGCGGTGGCTCAAGTGGTTAAGACGCTGAACTGCAGGCTGTGGAAGGTTGGTAGTTCAGCAGTTCAAGACCCGGGTGCCGCATGACAGAGTGAGCTCCCATCTCTAGTTCCAGCTCCTGCCAACCTAGCAGTTCGAAAGCAAGACATTGCAAGTAGATAAATAGGTACCACTTCAGTGGGAAGGTAACAGCGTTCTGTGCGCCTTGGTGTTTAGTCATGCCAGCTACATGACCACAGAAACGTCTTCGGACAGCGCTGGCTCTTCGGCTTGGAAACGGAGATGAGCACCGCAACCCTAGAGTCGGATTCGACTGGCTTTCAAGCAAGGGAACCTTTACCTTTACCTTTAAGTAAAAACATTCATTCATTTACACTCATATTCATTCATTTACACTCATATTCACTCAGGTACGTTGGTGCTCTGCGCACCCGCTGAGACCTGTCTAATGCTGTCTTAATTGCACTTGGGGAGTCTCCAAGAAGCCAGTTTGGTGTAGTGGTTAAGTGCGTGGACTCTGATCTGGGAGAACAGGGTTTGATTCCCCACTCCTCCACTTGCAGCTGCTGGATGACCTTGGGCAAGCCATGTTTCTGTCAGAGCTGTTCTCTCAAGGACAGCTCTGGAAAGCGCTCTCTCAGCCCCACCTACCTCACAGGGTGTCCGTTGTGGGGAGGGGAAGGGAAAGGAGTTTGTAAACTGCTCTGAGACTCTGAGTGAAGGGCAGGGTATAAATCCAATCTCTTCTCTTCTTCTTCTTCTTCAAGACGGAGGCAAGTGTTACAGTTCCAACATAACATGGCCCTATATGATAAACTTATTCTGGGAGACTGTCCTAGTAATAATGCTCTTTCTCTCTTTTATCTTCCAAGCTGTCATCATCCAATGAGTATTCCAGTCGTAACCTAAAGCCTGTTCAGACAGCTGACCAGATGCAAGCTGTGGATGCCTTTACTCAACATGTTACTCAGCATGTAAATAGGTAATTTCTCGTACATAAAACAGCCATTGTAGAGGCTCGTCACGCCAAGGGCAAGAGCTCTGCGCATGGCCCAGGGTCCCTGACTGTGGCCAGGGAAGCAATGGACCCATCAGACCCAAGCAGCAAAACAAGCAAGATTAGCTCAGATAACTGAGGATATATTGAGAGCCACTTTGGAGCAGTGGTTGGCACGTTGGACGAGGACTGGAGATAACCAGGTTCAGATCCCTGCTTGCCATGCAACTCTCCAAGTATCCATGAGCCCATCGTTCTCTGCCTACCTCGTTTACCCCACATAGTTGTTGTGAGGATAAAATCGAGGAAGGGAGAACCAGGTTGTGTGTTCTTAGACATAGCAGTGGCTATAAACAGGGGTCATTTCCTGCAGGAGCGCACAGGAGCGGAGCTCCCGCAATAAAGAGCCCAGGGGGCGGGCACATGCAACAAGCCCCGCCCCCTGCTCCCAGCAGCCCTCAGTCAGAGCAAGAAGCAGCCAGGTAAGCTGCAGAGCCCCCCCCCC
>NW_015169275.1:109168-123237 GCF_001447785.1 Gekko japonicus
CGCCCCCCCGGTCCAAAACAGTCCAGTGGCACCTTTAAGACCAAGTTTTATTCAGGTACAAGCTCTCCCTCCTCTGTGAGGGCAGACCTGCACGTGCCTCCCCCCCCCAATAGCTAGCAATCCAAAACAGTCCAATGGAGCCTGCGCGGTGGGTGTTGCCTTCTGACACACTTCCGGTGATGTCAGGGTGTGTGTGGCATATGCAAATAAGTTATGCTAATGAGTTACGCTAATGAGCTCCTGCACCTCTTTTTCTACGAAATAACCCCTGGCTATAAACGACAGAACTGGAAGCACTGCTTGTTGGCAGATACGATCTGATAGAACAGGAAAGGAAAGGAAAGGAAAGGAAAGGAAAGGAAAGGAAAGGAAAGGAAAGGAAAGGGCTCAGCTCTTTTCTTGAGCGATGCAGTATTTGTTGTGCCTCTTTGAGTTATTAAATCCATTTACTCTGAAACTTAAAGTGTGAATGAGTTGTATGAGACAGCACTTAAATCTGCCCTGAATTGAATCAGGTTGTTGTTCCATCAAGATCAATATTGTGTACTCAGACCAGCAGCAGCTCTGTAGGGTCCCAGGTCTTCCACATCACCTCCTACTAGGGTTACCAGGTTCTTACTTCTTTCCAGGGGAGGGGCTCCTGTCTTTGTTCAGGAGTCTTTGGCATGCGCGTGAAGCACGTGCGCCGCGACGACATCACACTGACATCATCATCACACAGGGCACATTGCAGGGGGACACTCTAGCATTTGAGAAAGAGACTCTAGGGTGACCATAGAGTTTTTCCCTTCAAATACTAGAGCATCCCCCGATGTGCCCTGTGCAATGACATCACCTTCAGGGGACGTCGGCACGGACGGGGCTGCTCGGGGGTGGGGCTCCCCCTGCTGGGCAGCCGGGTGGCAGCAGATTGGGGCCCCTGGAAGCGGGTAACCATCCACCCCCATCAGGGGGATGGCAACCGTACCTCCTACCTGTTCCTTTAACCGGAGATGCCAGAGATCAAACCCGGGAACTTCTGCATGCCAAGCAGAGACTCCACCACCCAGCCACAGCCCCTCCCAACAACACACGATATGCCACCTCAAGGGTGCAATAATAATCAGAGGTCATTTCGGGGGGGAACGCGGGGGAACACAGTTCCCCTGGGTGAGGTGCAGGGGGCGGGCACATGACAAAGCCCCGCCCCCTGCTTCCAGCCACCCCGCTTCCTAGCTCTTTTTCTACGAAATGACCCCTGATAATAATAATTTTAAAATGTTGCTGTGTTTGAACAATGGGCAGAAACAACTGACAGAAACATTGAGGAGAACCAAGTGTTAGAGTCTTTAGTGGCTATGCAGGAACAATAGTAATAAAACTAAAAGAATACAGAGTGATGTTTTCAGTGCACGTTGTTGATATAGCCCCCTAAAGCTTTAGATTCGCAGAAAAGGAAAAATGCACATATAGAAAGAGTCGTCGTTTCCCATGCATCGAAGCAATGTGTGTCAAACTGTACCCTTTTAAAAATTAATTTTAATATAATAAAAAGAATTATTCTGGCATGCAGAGAGAAGCATTCGTAACCCTATTATGCCTTTTTTGCAGGAATTTTGAGGCACAGGGTATTTCCCCACCAAAAAGATATGCCAAAATCCGATATGATTTCACTGCTCGGAATGCCAGCGAACTTTCAGTGATGAAGGATGAAATTCTGGAGGTAAAAGAAGAACCCGGCTTTTCCCCTGTCTACTTTTGCAATACTTATTATGAGGCGAGGGGGTGCCAGTTACCCATATCATGTCCTGGTCCACATTCCACAACTGTGGTGCTCTACGGAATCTTAATTTTTTTCAGGCCTAGTAGCTGTTTTTTTGTTTTTTAAAAAATAACTTTTTAATTGACATTTCAAATGAATAACAACAACAGCTGTTTAAGGCTACAAACCGAACACATTTGCCAGGGAGTAAATGCCACTGAGGGGGCTGCAGTGGCTCAAGTGGTTGAGACGCTGAACTGCAGGCTGTGGAAGGTCGGTAGTTCGGCAGTTCGAGACCCAAGTGCCGCATGACGGAGTGAGCTCCCGTCTCTGGTTCCAGCTCCAGTTGGAAAGCAAGAAATTGCAAGTAGATAAATAGGTGTGAAATCGGTCATGGTGTAAAGCACATTTTTTTGTTGACCAAGGAAGAAAGCACCCTGTTACATAATTTAAAGTTAAATTAGCTACCATTTAGACCCATGTGTGCCATTGGTAACTGAAACCACACATGTATTTTGTATTTGGGTATCAGAACTGAAGGAGCTGCGGTGGCTCAAGTGGTTAAGACGCTGAACTGCAGGCTGTGGAAGGTCAGTAGTTCAGCAGTTCGAGACCCGAGTGGCCGCATAATGGAGTGAGCTCCCGTCTCTAGTTCCAGCTCCTGCCAACCTAGCAGTTCGAAAGCAAGAAATTGCAAGTAGATAAATAGGGACCACTTCGGTGGGAAGGTAACAGCGTTCCGTGCGCCTTGGTGTTTAGTCATGCCAGCCACATGACCACGGAAACGTCTTCGGACAGCGCTGGCTCTTCGGCTTGGAAACGGAGATGAGCACCGCAACCCTAGAGTCGGACTCGTCGAGCAAGGGAACCTTTACCTTTACCTATCAGAACTGAAGTACAAAACTTTGCATATGCCCTCACTTCAGATTTTCAGATCAGTATCTTTGGGAAGGTAAGTAAAATTGTTAACTTCAAATTGGAAGATACAACTGTAGCTCGCTTGGTGTGTGAGGAATCGTGTACTTACGTTCTTTGGCATCAGGAGAATTGCGCGCTAGCATTTCACTTCCCCACTTATCCCCAAAATAGCTGGCAGGTAACTTATGTGAGGGGCTGGAAGGTCCAATTCCTCTTGGACTCGCATCTCCTTTGTATTTCTGGTTAGTCTACAAAACAAGAAAGATATTCCATGAAACACGGTCAAAACCTCTGCGCATGCGTGGCTACAGAGGGGAAGGCCTGGGGAGTGACACCCCCCACGGCGACTCTGAGGTGGGCTGGCCAGGGGGGCCCCTGGAAGGACCGGGGAGGCATTTAGAGCCAGTTTGGTGTAGTGATTAAGTGCGTGGACTCTAATCTGGGATAACCGAGCTCTCTCAGCCCCACCTACCTCAGAGGGTGTCTGTTGTGGGGAGGGGAAGGGAAAGGAGTTTGTAAGCCACTCTGAGACTCCTCTGGGTAGTGAAGGGCGGGGTATAAATCCAATCTCTTCCCTTCCCTTCAATGGGGGGCTTGCCCGGGCGCCCCGCAAGCCAAGGGAAGGCATGGGGTGTGGCCCAATATGCTAATGAGCCATGCTGTCAGGGGTGTGGCCTAATACGCTAATGAGTTTCTTCTATTGGGTGTGGCCTATTATGCTAAGGAGTTCCTGCTGGGCTTTTTCTACAAAAAAAAGCCATGGGAATAGGGAACGCTGTATAATATAATACAAATCCTTAAGAAAATATTTTAAACAAACCAGTACTTCATTTTTCTTACCAGATTAATTTATTTTTTATATTTACAGGTTTTGGAAGACAACAAGCAATGGTGGAAGCTGAGAAACCGGAGTGGACAGGCTGGTTATGTCCCATATAACATCTTGGATGTGGTAAAACTGGAAGACTGTGGATCAGTTGAACAGGTTAGATTTAGCTAGCCACTAGCTGCAACAGTCACATCTCAAGTGGCCACTGAAACCAACCAGTTCTCATAAATAATTCCTGTAGAGACATTCTCCTTAAAATACAGGTATGCTTGAGATAAACACTGTGACTGAGTGTAAAGAAATGTGTATGTATATATACCACATGAACAGGGCTATTTTTGGGAAGGAGCGCACAGGAATGGAGTTCTGGCTGGCTTCAGGGTTGGCCACACCCACTACAGCCAAAATATCTGCATGCATGGCTACAGAGGGGAAGGCCTGGAGAGCGACACCCCCCGTGACTCTGAGGCAGGCAGGCCAGGGGGGGCCCTGGAAGGATCGGGGAGGCATTTAAATGCCTTCCCATGCCTTCCTCGGCCTGTCCAAGGGCTGGCTTGCCTGGGCTCCTGCAGCCATGGGGTGCCCGGGCAAGCCAAGGGAAGGCAGTTTAAATTGCCTTCCCTTCCCTTCCCTTCAAGGGGGTCTTGCCGGGGTGAGCCGAGGGAAGGCATGGGGGTGTGGCCTAATATGCGAATGAGTTGTGATGTCAGGGGTTTGGCCTAATATGCTAATGAGTTCCTGCTGTTGAGTGTGACCTATTATACTAATGAGTTCCTGCTGGGCTTTTTCTACAAAAAAACCCCCTGCACATGAATGCCACAAAAACACACATACAAAACACAGCAAATATCCGGAACCTACATGACGCTCGGCATCTCTGTCTACATGGCTTTGGCACTGCGGTTCATGGTTAGTACAAGAGAAATTCTTGTACACGGCTCCCTTTGTCACTTTTCCAGTTTGGTGTCGTGGTTAAGTGCGCGGACTCTAATCTGGGAGAACCGGGTTTGATTCCCCACTCCTCCACTTGCACCTGCTGATGTGACCTTGGGTCAGTCACAAGCTCTGGCACAGCTGCCCTTTAAAAAGAGCAGTTTCTGTCAGAGTTCTCTCAGCCCCACCCACCTCACAGGGTGTCTGTTGTGGGGAGGGGAAGGGAAAGGAGTTTGTCAGCCACTCTGAGACTCCGAGTGAGGGTGGGGTATCAATCCAGTCTCTTCTTCTCCTTGAAAAAGAGCCGTTTCTGTCAAGAGCTCTCTCAGCCCCGCCTACCTCACAGGGTGTCTGTTGTGGGGAGGGGAAGGGAAAGAAGTTTGTAAGTTGCTCTGGAACTCCAAGTGAAGGGTGGGGTATAAATCCAATCTCTTCTCTTCTTCTTCTTCATTATATATTTTTAAAAAAAATAGCATCAGGAGGCAGAAATATGATGCAGGAAAACAATGGTGAGGGAAGGAAAAGAGTGCCGCACCCTTTCCCTGTCCAGTGGTAGAAACTGCCCTCCTGTCTACTTCTTTCCTCGTGGGTTTCAAACATGTGTTTGCTGACATAGCCAAACGTGAATAATAATAATAATAATTTCAATTTATTAATCGCTTTCCCCAGTGGGCTCAAAGCGATGTACAGTTACACATTAGACAGGGGATTAACAATGTTCATAGGGGATAGGGAAGACAACATATATTCATTTAATTGCACACGCTGTCACTGCACCGAACGGCTGCTTGTCGACCAGGCTTCAGGACCCGTATGTCGCATCGCCACACTGCCACCGCCTGGCCGGAAACATCCACTGCAGGGATTTTTGTAGCCGAGAAGTTCTTCCGCCTTTTCCGAACCTCGACCAGAAAGTCCCGACCGTCAGCTAACACCCTCCCACAAGGGAGATTGGTGTGCCCACCCTCTCTAAGGAGTGGTTCCCATTTTATCTACTCGCCGAAGCTTTCGAATCGCTGGGTGGACGATGAGCTGGGGACAACAGGCTGGCTGCTCACACCAGCGCGGGGCTCGAACTAACACAGTTTGGATGTTAAGACAGTGGGATATACCCACTGTGCCACCGCTCATCCAACAACATCCAACAAGCCCTTTATCGCACACGTCCCCACTTCTCTACTCTGAACGCCTACCTCCCACCAATGCTTTTATTTATTTTTTAATGAAATGCCATCAGGACTACCTTTTTTTGTTACATGGAGTTAGCGCCACAAAGTTGTTGAAGTGGTCGAATCCTTTTCCTTCCTCAAATCATATCTATCCACCTGAACAGGTTATAGTAATGTGAGGGAGTAACTTGTTTGTTTAAGGATATATTACTTGTACTTTTCAGGGCGGCATGATTTAAGCAGTAGATTAATCAACGAAAGACTTTATTGAGTAGTCAAGTGGGGACTAAGTTTATTTATTTATTTATTTAATTCAATTTATACCCTGCCCTCCCGACGTATGCGGGCTCAGGGCGGCTTACAAGAGGCATAAGCCAATTTTAACTAAGGGGAAATTGTAATCAGTGTGGATGAGATGTAAGGACATGAATTTGAAGTAGTTTTGGCTTAGGTGCGTTCACTAAAATTGGGAAAGGAAAAGAAAACATTAATGATGTTCTTTCTAACGATTGCTCACTTTTACTTATTAAAATGTAAGTTGTTGTACTTCCTTCAGTATGTGGAAACTTTTCTATATTGAGGATTTGGTAATATATTCAGATATACTGAAAATCAAGCAATTAAATGGAAAAGTTAGTTAAAATAGATAACTGACTAAAAATTGATTGACAGACCTGATCCCCCCCCATCTGTTTTTAGAACTGATCCATCACATGGATGAGGTCAATGATGAGCTGCTTAAAAAGATTACCAATATTAAAGTGCAGCCGCCTCAAAGAAACTTTAAAGTTGAGAAGGCGCAGCAAGTTCATGTGCCCCTGACCTTCGAGTCCAGTGCTGAAGAAGTCAGAGCTTGGCTTGAAGCAAATTCTTTTAGCAAAGGGTAAGTTGCTCTTGTCCTCCTCCTCCCCGCCCTGTTCTCTTTTCTCATTCCGCTTTTCCATTTGTATCATGTGACGTGACTTGAGGCAGCGGGACAGAAGATTTTATTAAAAGATATTGGGTATGGGATAAATCTTGTCAGGGCTATTTTTGGGCAGGAACACACAGGAACGAAGTTCCAGCTGGCTCCTGAGTCGGCCACACCTAGCAGGAACTCATTAGCATAATAGGCCACACCCAACAGCAGGAACGCATTAGGATTGGCTACGGTAGGGGTGTGTGGCCTAACATGCAAAGGAGTTCCCGCTACAAAAAAAAGTCCCTGGGTCGTGACAACAAACAAGGTAAACAGAATAAGAAGCAAAAGGTGGGTGTGTCTGGATGACCACACTTTTGGCAACACGGGACTGCGGCCTCATATGCTAATGAGCTGTGGTGTCAGGGTGTGGCCTAATATGCTAATGAGTTTCAGCTGTTGGGTGTGGCCTATTATGCTAATGAGTTCCTGCTGGGCTTTTTCTACAAAAAGAGCCCTGAGTCTTGTTATCCGAACCTCACCTTCTCTCAAGTCGTAGTTACTTTTTAAGAGTTCCTTCACCGAGAACAAGACGACCTCTATCTCTCCTGCACATGAGGTGAAGTTAAGGATTTCCTGAAGTACTGAGATATCCAAGCATTTGTTAGCGGGACCTGAAAGAGCAGCCTCCTGAGAAAGCCAGTAGGAAACAGCAGAAAAACACCAGGGGAAGACTATCAAAGAGTAAATGCACTTGAAATGTCTGAGTATGGGATATATTAAGTAAGTGGTTAAATTATAAATAAACGTCTATAATGAGTTGCTGGTCCACAACCCAAAACAAATACAGTGTTCATAAATATAATCATATGGGCTCATGTCATAACCTGTAATTCTATGGATTGGTGTGATGATGTTTTCCCAGAATGATCTGATAACTGGACATTCCCACCAGCAATGTGCGTAAGAACCAGGAGTACCACATTTCTTCCAGCATAATGGGGAACAGTGTGGTGAATAGAAGGCCAATTTTTGGGGTGCGGGGTACCAGGCTGTGATAACTTTATAGGACTGTACTTTTGTTGAGATAACTGGAGTTTTGAGGTCCAAATTTGTTCCCAGATTTCATCTGTGATTGTGTAGTTACGGTCATTTTGCCATTTTTTTGTCTAAAGTGGAGTTCTTTAGTGCTGACTAGTCGGATTAAAATGTCGTAAACTTTGGAGATTTTACCCTTGAATGAAGAGCCTCTATCATTTAGAAGAGTTTCATAAGAACATAAGAACATAAGAGACGCCAATGTTGGATCAGGCCAAAGGCCCATCCAGTCCAACACTCTGTATCACACAGTGGCCAGAAATACCAGGTGCCATCAGGAGGTCCACCAGTGGGGCCAGGACATTAGAAGCCCTCCCACTGTTAAAATGCTGATTTGGAAGTGAGAGAGGGCCTCACTGAGATCGCATGATTGAGTTGAAAATAAAAGAACCATGGGATAAAATGATTCAATTTTCATTCTAACAGGCTCTTCAGAAGTAGTCCTAATGATGTAGTGACGTTAGGTCAGACGTGTTAGGTCAGCTTTTCTCCAGAGTTTGGCTGTTGTTAGGTCATTGCCAGGTCGAAACCAAGGTTGAAAGAGGAAGGTTGATTGTGAAGACAAGATCGGAAGGTTGATTGTGAAGACAAGATCGGAAGGAGTTTGTGTTTAAGGCTGCCCCACATTTTAAGTATCGAAGTTTTAAAAATGTTAGAATGTCTCAGTTTAGGTCTTGCTGAAGGATCATTCCAAATAACTTCTTGAATTGTCTTAGGAAAGAGGATTGGGTAGAGTGGTTGAACCCAGGGAGCTTGATCACCTCTATTAAGCATTTTGATGACATTGGTTAGCAACGTGGTTTTATAGTATATTGATATGTCTGGGTAGTTCAAAACACCTTGTTGGTTCCGTCATCTTAGTGTCAGAAAGCTAATCCTTGGTTTTTTGCCTTGCCAGAGAAAAACATTAAGTGTTTTTTGCCATGAATGAAGAAGGTTTGGAGACAGCTCAATAGGAATTGCATGAAAAAGAAAGAGTAATTGGGGGAAATAAATGATTTAATTAGATGGAGTCTATCCAAGAAAGAGAGAGCTTGTTTGTTCCACTTGGTGATATCAGAATGTATCTCCTGGAATTTTTGAAGATGATTGGATGTTATCAAGTTTTTAAGGGTACGAGGTACCCTAGATAAGGTATCGTGTCAGAACACCATTGGAAGGCATATGAATTTCAAATATCATTTTCCATTTTAGGAGATAAATTAATTGGTAAGATGCAGGATTTTGCTGGGTTAACCATGAGACCCGAGATTTGGCCAAATTTCTTGAGGTGTTCCTGGAGGCAAGGGAGAGAAGATTGGGGTTTTCATGTCAAGGGCTGGGGTGCATGCAGAGGGAAGTCCAAGTTCAGTCTGAGGTCTTAAGCCAAAAGGAGTGGAGCGGGAACTGAGAAAGTCCAAAGCACAAACCAGGAGCGAGGTCGTTCAAAGCCAGAGTCAGAAAGCCGGGGGAGAGAAGCAGGAACCAAGTCCGGAAACAGGAGGCATAGGGGAGGCGAGGCATCACGAAGTCGACTAGTTGCTTCCACAAAGAAGCCAGCCTAGAGCTAAATAGCCCTCTGCTGCTGTTTCCAATTAGCGCAGCAGCACCAGCCGCCAAGCGTCTGTCAAAACTCAGGCCTAACCGACCGTCTGCTCTGCAAGTGAGCTGCAGGCCGCCTGGTCGCCAAGTCCTGGCAGAGTCGGTCTCTTAAGCGAGCAACTCACGGGAGCGAGTCGGGAGGGCTTTCCACTTGTAGCTGCTCCTCGTCAGCTGTTGCTGAGCCAGGTGCTAATGGGGGTGGCGATGGCAAATTGTCTATCTCTGAAGCTTCAGAGGGGCCAGCTGTGGGTTCTGCTGAAGCTGGCAGCACCCTTTCATCAGCACCCATGATACTAGACATAAATAAGAGCATGTCATTGGTGAGCAAGTTGAGTTTGAATAAGTGAGGACCTAGGTCTATATCTCTGATAGAATCATCTTGTCGTATCATTGCTGCAAGTGGTTCCAAATAAGGTTGGAGATAAGGGACAACCTTGTCGGGTCCCCCCTATTGCATTGATCACCCTCAAAAAGTTTCCGCCAAAGCCCATGTGACAAAGCAGTCCAATCAGGTAAGGAAATTCCAGTGACTCAAGTGCCTTTTCTGTGTCTAAATACAACACCAGTGATTCTGAATTTAATGATTCACATGCTGAAAGAATGTGTAAAGCTTTGTGTATGTTGTCAGTGACGTCTCTTCCAGGCATGAAACCGGATTGATCGGGATGTATTTTTATTTATTCATTTATTGTTACATTTATATCCCACCCTCCCCGCAAGCAGGCTCAGGTGTATGTATTGGGTGATGATGAAGTTGATTCTCTTGGCAATGATGGCTGTAAAAAATTTTGTAATCTTGATTAAGCAATTAAATAGTTCTATATGAGGCTGGATTGGAGAGATCTTTCCCTGGTTTAAGTGTTACAATTATTGAAGTTGTATTCCATGATGTTGGAAGAATACCTGAGGCCAGAATATCACTGCATGCATCAGTTAATGGTTGCACAAGAGAAGTCACAATTTTTTTGGTAAAACTTACTTAATATATCCTATACTTAGATATTTCAAGTGTATTTACTCTTCGGTGGTCTTCCCCTGGCGTTTTTCTGCTGTTTTCTAGTATTACATGCTAAGGATCCCTGTCGTGTTTGCTCTTGAGAAAGCCAGATGGGACTGTTGTAGACAGTCACAGGTGTGGGCCAATTTCCCTTTTTGGAATAAACCTGTATATGGCTGTTTAACACTTAAATGGCCATCTTCCTGAATTAGAAGGGAATGGGCCTTCTATAAAGAGGACAATATAAAGTTCTAGGACAGTAGTAGTGGTTAGAATGTCACACTAGGATCTGGGAGTTATGGTTTCAAATCCCAACAACGAAGTTTGATTAGTGATCTTGACCCAATTACTCTCTCCATTCACAGGATAGCTGTGAGGTAAAAATGGGCCCTGAGCTCCTTGGAGGAGAGGCAGAGTAGAAAATGTACTACATCGGGGAGGAAGAGAGAGGGTTTACATTCCACATCTGGCAGTTGTGCTGGGTGAAGAAAACTTGGGAGAGTCCCCCCCCCAGGTTCTGGTACCCGGTACTGGTGAGTACCATCACAAAAAAGTTACAGAACTGACTCTCCTCCCACTTCTGCCTCACAAAAACACTGAGAGGTTGGCCTAGAGATTTTTTTTCAGTCCAGTGGGCCATGAGTTGTTCTTGATTGCTAATCTGAGGGGATGAAGCACAGCCCTGATTATTTGTACATGCAGATTCTTGCCCACCAGTTACTATATACTGAGAGGACTTAATAACTATGGGCTTCTGTCACTTTTTCTTCATAATACGAATTTAAAACTTGCATTTTCCAGAACTGTGGATCATCTTGGAATACTGACCGGGGCTCAACTTTTCTCTCTGAACAAAGAGGAGTTGAAAAAAGTATGCGGAGAAGAAGGGGCTAGGGTGTACAGTAAAATCACAGTTCAAAAATCTCTCCTAGAGGTAAGATCTTTGTTAGCAAACAGTGCCTTAGGAAACAAAGAGATAAAAGTTCCCAAGAAGTTTCAAACATTATTAAGACTGTACTTAGACTTTAAAAACTGGATGGTGAAATCATAGCACCTGTTACACTATTATTGATGCTATACAAAGGTAAAGGTTCCCTTGCTCGAAAGCCAGTCGAATCCGACTCTAGGGTTGCGGTGCTCATCTCCATTAAGACTGTACTTAGACTTTAAAAACTGGATGGTGAAATCATAGCACCTGTTGCACTACTATTGATGCTATACACCTCTTCATAATTTGGCATCTGTAGTAACTGGACTAACGATCCAATTCCATACTGCAGCCTTATTGGACTGGTCCATTGTTCCTTTTCTTGTTTACCTGCAAGCAGAATGCAAATGGAGGTTCTACACAGCACTTAATAAAGTGCTATAAAGGTAAAGGTTCCCTTGTTCGAAAGCCAGTCGAATCTGACTCTAGGGTTGCGGTGCTCATCTCCGTTTCAAAGCCGAAACTGGACATATTGCAGCCTTATTGGGCTGGTCCATTGTTCCTTTTCTTGTTTACCTGGAAGCAGAATGCAGATGGAGGTTCTAAACAGCACTTAATAAAGTGCTATATTGCCCACCAAATCCACTCCATGGGAAAGATCCTACTATGGAATAAATTCCCTTCAGTAAAGGTTATGGTTGCCAGGTCTTCCACTAAGGTGAGAGACCTCACACTGGCAAGCTCCACTGCCACTCTGTTGGCTGGCAAGAGAAAAATCCATTTAAAAATCGCTGTGAGCATGACAGTATTACATCACTTCTGGGGGAAACCCAAAAGTGACATAATTCCATTCTAGGAATTACCAAGAACCCCCACTAAGGTGAGAGACCTCACACTGGCAAGCTCCACTGCCACTCTGTTGGCTGGCAAGGGAAAAATCAATTTAAAAATCGCCGTGAGCATGACAGTATTACATCACTTCCGGGGGAAACCCAAAAGTGACATAATTCCATTCTAGGAATTACCAAGAACCCTATAGTAAATCAATGGAGTTTCGGGCGATTTGTTGTCGAAGGCTTTCACGGCCAGAGTTCATTAGCTGTTGTAGATTTTCTGAGTTGTGTGGCCGTGGTGTTGGCACTGTAGGACCTGACGTTGCGCCAGTAGCTGTGACTGGCATCCCCAGAGGTATAACACAAAAAGACGATGTACTCTCTGTGTGAAGGTGAGAAGAAAAATGGTAGGAAGGTCATTTATATCTACTCAGGAAGGCGGGGTAGGGCTGAGACATTATCTTATAGGAGTTCCCCAGGCTAATGAGGGTAATTTATATCTACTCAGGAAGGTGGGGTAGGGCTGAGTCATTATCTTGTAGAAGTTCCCCATGCTAATGGAGGAGCTTTCCTGAGGAGGCTCTTTTGCGTATGGATTGTTTCCTGAGGAGGTTTCCTTTTTCCTGAGGAGGTTCTAATCTTATCAGTAGTGCAATTGTCAGATGTAGAGCCTTTTATGTTTTTCAGGACAGGAAACCATGCCCTACTTATTTTTAAACTCTCTTCTTTCCTGTTGAAATTGTGTTTATGTTTATGAATAACACAGGGAAGCCACAATCCTCTGTTTCAGAGTACAGTACAAGATACAAGTATCTGCTGTTTACAGTGCTGAGCCTTCTCCTCTGTTTCATTAAGAAGCACCTTTGCAGTCTTCCAGAAATACTCCAGAATATAGCCACACAAAAAAAGAGATAATCCCACAGTGATTACTACACACAGCTAAACTTTACATTAAATTCTATGCTGTAAGTAGGCCTGCCTTTGAAGACAGTCTGGAAACTTTATAAGAGCAGTGGGCACATAGCACCCATTTTTTTATCCATTGCATTAGCTCCTAACCCTGTTTCTGAACTCAAGTCCTAAACGTTAAGTCGCTCGCATAACAAAGTAGTCGGAGAGTGATTCAGCAAAGATTCAGCTTTATTCATCAACTCGAACACAACTCCAACACGGATCAACATCTGATAGCCAGAACAGAACAGTTCAGCTTTTACATTGCAGTTGTCCTGCTTTTAAACTCTCCCGGCTAATGTAGCCACGCCTTACTATACAATTACCAACCAATAAGATTGTTCACATAACGACCAATTATAGATGTTCCTGCTCAGGGAGCTTGCTGGTACCTGATTGGTTGGTGCTTCCTGGGCTACCAATACGATTGGATGGATTAGGATCCTAGCCCAGGGCGAAGCTTTACATGGCATTTCAATCATGTTGTTCACATACAGTTATGCATTCAATGGCAGCTATTGAATACATTACAAACATTTTGGGTCCAAAGTACCCGAAGGACTGCTTCCACCCATATGTATCTGTCCACATTCTGAGATGGTCTGAGGAAGCCCTATATTGCAAGAACCCCTTGGTGAGAGAACTATGTTTGATGGGGAGCCACTAGCCATGCCAAGCCTTTGGAACTCCCTCCTCCATGAGCTACATCTGGTCCCTTCTTTACTGGCGTCCCAACATCATTTTTTGGAAGGCTTTTAAAATCTAAATTCCTAGCCTGGTTTTAAATGGTAACATTTCTTACCCAGAGACATAGTATTCTCATAGGTGTGTTTTAACCCGCTCTTAAATTGTACAATCTAGAGACATGGTATTTTTAATAGGTGTGTTTTCAATCCGTTTTTGAATTAGTATAATCTGTATTGACAATTTAGGCCAATAAAGGCTAACTTGAATTTGAACCTGGTAGAATTTCTTATCATGAACTGTATAACATTTCTTTTCTTTTTCTTTTTTAAAAACAAATTCTGTTGATTATTTATAACATTGTATACATATCATAAGAACGTAAGAACATAAGAGATGCCAATGTTGGATCAGGCCAAAGGCCCATCCAGTCCAATACTCTGTATCACACAGTGGCCAGAAATACCAGGTGCCATCAGGAGGTCCACCAGTGGGGCCAGGACATTAGA
>NW_015169275.1:123528-129042 GCF_001447785.1 Gekko japonicus
GCACCAAGAAGACAGAGCATCTCTTGCCCCAGAGTCCCTATCTATACCTTGTGGCTAAGAGCCACTGATGGACCTCTGCTCCATATGCTTATCTAAAATCACATAAGTATATGTGTGTGTGTGTGTGTGTATACGAGTCAATTTTTTTACATTGTCTTTTCCAGCCACCCATACAGCTTACCTGTATAACATTTCTTGTTTTCTGTTATTTTATCATTGATGGCAACATTGCTTGTCAGTGATCTGCCTTGAGTGGGTCTTTGAATTGGAAAGGCAGCAAATGAATTCTGAAATTAAAAATAACATTTTTTTTACACATTTACAACACATAAGGATTACAAGACTTGGAGTGTTTCATTCATTGGAGTTCACATTACATTTTCTTTCGAAACCACTAGTGTTTCATTCATTGGAGTGTATATTACATTTTCTTTCAAAACCACTTATATACTCTAGACCATCTATTTTGAAAAATTAAATCATCTTTCCCTTGTAAGATACTGTCTCTTAGAGGTATACTTTCAGACTTCCAGTGCTTAGCTATTAGAATTCTGGCTGCCGTGAGAATGTAAGTTAACAAATAAATATCTTTTTGATCATAGCCATCTGGGATAATGTTCAGCAAATTAAAAATAACATTTGAGAGCTATTTCAACAAAACTTTTCATGCTCTTTATCTTTTCTGTTCATTCCAGAAAAGCAGAGGGGAGTCAGAACTTCAAGAAATCATGAAGCGGCGCCAGGAGAGGATTGATTCTGCTATTTAAGTTCTATCTGCTTATTTCATCTCTTAATCATGTACACTTACTTGCAGAAAAAGGGAAAAAGAGTACAAAATATCCCATTAAGCTGAAAGAGACTGCAGGGACCAGCACCTGAGCAATGTAAATTGCCATTCAGACTGACTGTTTCTTGAGCGTTTTTGGTAACGGGGAGGCCACGCTCCCTTGACAACACGACACTGCATTGGGAGAGAGGTTGTAGTATTGCATGAAGTATTATTTTTATATTTCTATATTTTATACAGAAAATGTTATGTGTGTGACATTCAGAACATGCGGAAGATCCAAAAACATGTTCTAAGCAGAGGCCGGACTGAAGCAAAAGCAGGCCCATAAAATCATGTGTACAGACTGCTTCCCATATGGCCCGTCACACTACAGTAAAGTATCACAGAATGAACTTGAAATAATTGTAAAAGCTCCGCAGAACGTTCCAGGTCCCTGTGTTTATGTTAAGATGATCCCACCTCTTGTGGTATACTTTGGTACACAACATGCCCACTTCAGGGTTCACTTTGGCAACATATAAGAAGAGTAAATATGGGATGAGGTAATGATCAACGGGCGAGCAAATTGGTTGGAATCTGGTTATCCTGCCCCAACCCTGTGTGTTGCTTTTAAATGTCATCAAAAGTCCACAGGGAAGCCATGCACTGAGGATAATGAGAGTTCATCCAGGTCCATTCTTGACGAAACCGCTGCCAGCACTGTCACCAGGGGAAAAAAGATAAAATGAACTGAATGTGATAACAGCCAGGGGTCATTTCCTGCAGGAGCGCATGGGAGCAGAGCTCTGGCAGTAAAGAGCCCAGGGGGCGGGCACATGCAACAAGCCCCACCCCTGCTCCCAGCAGCCCTCAGTCAGAGCAAGAAGCAGACAGGTAAGCTGCAGAGCCCCCCCCCCCGCGACACACGTCCACAACCATCCACTGCGCCAGACCAGGTTTTATTCAGGTACAAGCTCTCCCTCCTCTGTGAGGACAGATCTGCATGTCCCCCCCTCCCCCATAGCTAGCAATCTAAAACAGTCCAGGGGAGCCTGAGTGGTGGCTGTTGCCTCCTGACTCACTTCTGGTGATGTCAGGGGGTGTGGCATATGCAAATGAGTTATGCTAATGAGCTCCTGGACCTCTTTTTCTACAAAATGACCCCTGATAACAGCACATGTAAATATATACTGAAGTACTGTGTAAGAGCTCTTGGCCAAGCAGTCAACTAGATACCTTTCATGCCCATGCCCTCGACACTAAATCAGTCAAGTTCGGATCAGCCTTTGGTGCCTCCATTTTTCTTGACAAGTTCTGTTCTGATAACGGAGTGATCGCAAGGAATTTCCATGTTTCCCCTAGATTAATTTAGAAAAGATCAGAGCTATTTTTGGGCAGGAACGCACAGGAACGGAGTTCCAGCTGGCTACCAAGTTGGCCACGCCCAGCAGGAACTCATTAGCATAACAGGCCACACCCAACAGCAGAAACTCATTAGGATTGGCTACATTAGGGGTGTGTGGCCTAACATGCAAAAGAGTTTCTGCTACAAAAAAAGGCCCTGGGTTTTGACAACAAACAAGGTAAACAGAATAAGAAGCAAAAGGTGGGTGTGGCTGGATGAGCACACTTCTGGTAACATGGGGGTGCATCCTAATGTGCTAATGAGCTGTGCTGTCAGGGGTGTGGCCTAATATGCTAATGAGTCCCTGCTGTTGGGTCTGGCCTATTATGCTAATGAGTTCCTGCTGGGCTTTTTCTACAAAAAGAGCCCTGGATAAATGTTCACATTATCAGTATGGAATATTATATCACAAATGGCCCTTAGCAGTGTGTGTAAGAAACTAATTTCTCACTCAAAAACAACCCCCTGTCCCAAAGTCTCTAACAGGACCATCCTAAGTAGAGATACACCTTCTAAGTCTAGTGAGGTGAATGGCCTTCCAGGGGTCATTTTGTAGAAAAAGAGCTAGGGGAACTCATTAGCATAACTCATTAGCATATGCCACACCCCCTGGCATCAGGGGCCCGGCGGTGGGCTTCGTCATGTGCCCCGCCCCCTGCACCTCACCTGGGGGAACTGCGTTCCCCCGCGTTCCCCCGCGAAATGACCTCTGGATATAACCAGGGGTCATTTCGAGGGGGAATGAGCAGGAACCGTGTTCCGGGAGTAACAAGCCCAGGAGCAGGCACATATGGTGGTGGCTGTAGCCATATCGCAGCTCCTTTTGCCCAGTTCCCTCAGCCCCTCCCTCCTGCTTCCTGTTCCTGCTTCGTATGGGAGAGAGCATGCGTGCATGAGATTGTCCCTCCATTGGTTGAGCCAATAATAAATTATGCTAATGAGTTATGCTAATGAGCTCCTGCACCTCTTTTCCTACGACATGACCCCTGGATAGAGCTCTGCTTAGGATAGCACTGCCAGGGTCCTCATTGTGTGCTCGCCTGTGCTTTCCACATTCTCATCAATCGCTCTTCCATTCTTTCAGTAATCTAAGATATGTACAGATTTCCCAATTGACAAGGATCTCCTGACTGCAAGTTAATAATAGGGGATGGGCCCAGAGTGGTTGTATAATAGTTTGTTTTGGCATTCATCCCTAATGTAAAAGCCACAGTATTTCTCAATGCAAGACTTAACTAGTCAAAAGGTGAGTCAGAATGTGAAATTTAAGTCCAACCGTTCTGAGTTCATTCAGTAATATATTTTGCTTTAATTCATGGATATAGACTATATGGCTTCTGGGGTCATTCTTTTGGGTTCAGGGGATATTGTAACAAATTGAAAATCAGAGGGTTTTTCTTTCCCCCCCCTGTTTTTTTAAGTTTCCCATGCCATAGGGTGAAGGGGGAAAGCCTGAAAGGATGCATTTTGCACATGCCTTCCATGCTCAGAAATTAGAAGACCATATAAAATCAGGGCTATTTTTGGGCAGGAACGCACAGGAACGGAGTTCCGACTGGCTCCCGAGTTGGCCACGCCCAGCAGGAACTCATTAGCATAATAGGCCACACCCAACAGCAGAAACTCATTAGGATTGGCTACATTAGGGGTATGTGGCCTAACATGCAAAGAGGTTCCTGCTACAAGAAAAGCTCTGGGTTTTGACAACAAACAAGGTAAATAGAATAAGAAGCAAAAGGTTGGTGTGGCTGGATGACCAGACTTCTGGTAACATGGGGGTGTGGCCTAATGGGCTAATGAGCTGTATTGTCATGGGTGTGGCCTAATATATCTGCTGTTGGGTGTGGTCTGTTATGCTAATGAGTTCCTGCTGGGCTTTTTCTACAAAAAACACACCCTGCGATAAACTATAAGCCAAATCCCACAAGTAGTACCAGCTTTCAGAAGCTGAGGTGTAGTGTCCAAATCATACAGTTTTACTGCAAGTCCACTTATTTCCATTCTGGGCATACTCTGCTGGAAACTACTTAGCCCAGCAAATGTGAAGTATGCATGTTGATCATGTATGACTATAGCTGAAGCTGGTGTCAGTGTAAACTGCATATACCCTTGTTTTAATGTTCTCAGATACTGGAAACAGAAGCCTGATAAACCCACCGGAACAAATATGGCTGTTAAATGCCATTTTATTCCAGTTTTGGATGCCTGAAAATCAATTTCTTCTAAAATTAAGCCCTACAAAGATTTGCATCCATGCAGAATGAAATGGTGGCGGCGGCAGTCCCATCATCCTGTTGTTTCTCCCTAAAACACTTTATTCTCTGTATGCCTGGATTTATGCAAGACCAAGCCTTTAAGAAGTCCACACATTACTGTTCAATATTTCTATGCCTACTATTATTATTTGTACATTAGCCACAGTGGATTTAGATTATATGTACATAAATAGGTAGACAAGGTTCGTGACCAAAAATCCATGAAGGTATAACTAGGTGAAAATTATGTTTTCACATTATATTTTACATTTGAAAGGTAGCTGCACAGAGATAATCTAATCACACTTTAAGAAATCAGAGCTAGCATAAAGTATATAGTATATATGAAGCTGTCAAGTTTACAGTCGGCAGAATATGCATGTATTTTTGTTTAATGTTGGACCAGGTTTTAGAACAGAAAAAGCAAATAAATGGCTTCTTACATGGAGTTGGTAGTAATGAAAGTGCAGCGATGACACAGAGACAAGGCACAACTGTGAGCTCCAAGATAAGGAATGCAAGGAAGATAAGGAATAAATAACTGCTTTATTCTCCTCCTCCTCATGTGCTCCAGCACTGGTTATTAATGGGTGTGGACTATTCTAATTCTATGCAGATATATACTGAACATATTCACAGTGCAATCCTATGCAAAGTTAATCCAGTCTAAACTCATTTACTTCAATGGATTTAGGAGGGGTATAGCTAAATTTAAGACTGCATTTTTAGTGAATCTTTTAGTCCTGTTTGGTGACACTTATCTCTCATCAAAGACTGTCACATATCAGGTCTATCCTATAAAAGTCAATGGGACCAGTGTTATGGTGGCCACATAGGGTTGCCAAGTGTTTTTTGAGCCGCAGTGGGGGACTCCCAGCTGGTGGCTGGAGGGCGCGCACTTCGCACGCACGTCATCTGGAAGTGACGTGATGACGCCAGGCACGCTGGGGGCGGGGCCATGACCATCCAAGGGAAACCATAGAGTTTTCCCTCGGATGACCGTGGCCCCGCCCCCAACGTGCCCAGCGTGGTCACGTCACTTCCGGGTGACGTGCACGTCGGGGTGGGGTTCCCCCCGGGGCCCG
>NW_015169275.1:129433-135834 GCF_001447785.1 Gekko japonicus
GCCATGACCATCCGAGGGAAACCATAGAGTTTTCCCTCGGATGACCGCGGCCCCGCCCCCAGCGTGCCCGGCGTGGTCGCGTCACTTCCGGGTGACGTGCACGTCGGGGTGGGGTTCCCCCCGGTGCCCAATCCACCAGCAGCGGGGAACGGGCCTCTGGGGCGGGGGTTTCCCCGCCCCTCGGGGGGACTTGGCAAGCCTATGGCCACGACAAAAGCTCAACAGCGTCTGCACTTGAGAAACCATGTTCTTCTTGTTTTAGTTGGGAGTGCTCACAACATATCAAATCGAGTATTTGCATATATTTTAACAGGGTTAAGATCTTGCCTTATTTGTTCAATCAGACATAGCTTGATGTAATTATGCTGAACTGACAGAACTGTATGTATGTATTGTAAACAGGGGTGGCAAGCTGGTTTCAAAATTAAAAGATATTTACACATCACTTCGGTTTATTTTGAAAGTGATTCTAATTTGTAAATTAAAAATAGACTTTTATTCCGAGTGCCAGATTTTCAGTATTTTGAAACTACATGGGTAACTTTTACTAATTCTTACAAGTCAATCAAATCAATTTGCCACATTCATAATGCATGTTTCTCACCAGGGCAGAATTAATCAGTATGCTTAATATGCATTCGTGGAAAACACCTCAGTTTGGAGATAATTGCCATATGAAAACAACTAAGGTAGTTTCTCACATTAAACCTACTTGAAACTCTCCATGTGGTGGTTATTCCATATGTCAGATCTTTTTAGGAATAAGGATTTATACCAGGTTGATTGGCTACCACTGTCACAGGCAGCTGCAGGCTATTACCACATGTGTTGGTATTTGATAGTGGTGTGGAGACAAGTGATATAGTGGTAAGAACATCTGCGTGGTAGGCTGGCATAAACAAAATACCTCTGTGGTGGAATGGCTTTGAGAGGCCCTGCTTCGCTCATTGCCAAATTACCTGGGTCCTAGCAGGAGCAGGCAGTTTCCTTCGAGAGGTATGGCCAGGGGTCATTTCCTGCAGGAGCACACAGGAGCGGAGCTCCAGCAGCAAGGAGCTCAGGGGGGGGGCACATGCAACAAGCCCCGCCCCCTGCTCCCAGCAGCCCTCAGTCGGGCCATGAGGAGCAAGAAGCAGCCAGGTAAGTTGCAGAGCCCCCACTCCGGCCCGCCTTCAGCTCTCCCTCCTTTGCAAGGCCAGATCTGCACGTCCCCCCCCCCATAGCTAGCAATCCAAAACAGTCCAGTGGAGCCTGAGCGGTGGGTGCTGCCTTCTGACACACTTCCGGTGATGTCAGGGGGTGTGGCATATGCAAATGAGTTATGCTAATGAGTTATGCTAATGAGCTCCTGCACCTCTTTTTCTACGAAATGACTCCTGGGTATGGCCAGAGTCAAGTGCCACCCCACCCCAACAGTCAGCTAGCCACTGGGAGCAGATGTGTGACTTCCAGCCCCAGTCACACCAGAAAGCAACAAACCCTAGTCAGGGATGTGCCCTGCAAGTGAGCCATTGCCAGCCAAGCTGGGCTGATCTCAGGAGAAAGTGGACTGGGGGGAGCAATATGGCTAGGAGTGGACTGGGAGGAGGGTTGCCAGGTCCCCCTGGCCACTGGCAGGGGACGGTGGGGGTTAGGAGACTCCTGGAGATATGGGGATGGACCCTGGGGAGGACAGGGACCTGAGTGGGGCACAGTGCTATAGAGGCCACCCTCCAAAGCATCCATTTTCTCCAGGGGAACTGATCTCTGTTGAAACGTAGGGGGTATGCCGGATGGAGGACTTGGACAACGACATGCGTTTGCACACATTTATCGTCCTTAACACTGGAACTGCAAAACAGCCCTGCAAGGCCAACTATATACACACCCACCCAGCACACCCACAGTCCCATCGGAGGGTTTGAATTTCCCGCCAAAGTTGCTATTGGTGAATGCTGGGGGAACTAGGATCCTAGGTTCCTATTGTCTGCGGCAAAATCTCCTTGTCACCAGGGCCTCAGTCCATCAAGGTTCCAAAGCCCAACCTTCAAAAGTTTATATTGCATTGTTAAATATTTAGAAAGATTACATACTTTGTATTTTTCAGATGGCTTGATTGTATTTTGTATATTTCAATTACCAATGTTTACTCTTATTTTTCTTATCTCGACATCGTTGACATAGTGTTACACGGTATTTTGTTAGCTTGTTTGTAATTGGTATAACCAGGGCTCTAGTCGGGGGGGAGCTCTCAGGTACGGAGCTCCGGAAGAGAACCTCTAGGGGGCGGGGCGGTCACGTGGTGAAGCCCCGCCCCCTTCTTTACCCCGCCCTCTGCTTCGATCCTCATTCCGTTTGGGAATGAGGATGAAGCAGGAGGGTAAGTAGCCGGGCCTTCTGACACACTTCCGGTGATGTCAGGGGGTGTGGCCTTCTGTCACTTCCGGTGATGTCAGGGGGCGTGGCATATGCAAATAAGTTATGCTAATGAGTTATGCTAATGAGCTCCGGCAGCTCTTTTTCTACAACAAGACCCCTGGGTATAACTTTAATAAAGTGGTTAATTTAAAAAAAAAAAAAAAAAGGTTCCAAAGCCCAAGATGAGGTTTCCAGTCAATAGGACCCAGCAAGCAAGGCAACATCCAAACAATGGCTAAGAACAAAACTAGAATGAAAAACCTTTACTTTATGCCCAAAGACTGGAGTTGCCCTGATTCTAATTAACCAATCAGATGTATGGTGAATGATCTGGCCACCAGACCGGTTGCTAAGCAGGTGGTCTGACCAATCAGAGGGGCTTGTCAACTGGCAGCTACATCAGGTTCAGCTGAGCAAACACTTTTCTCCCACCTATGAGCTCAGGCGTGAACAAGATGGAATGCACCCACCCATAGTTCGTGTTCTCGGAGTTACCACTTGCTGCTATGTTGCAAAGAGAGAAAAAATCCATCTTTACTAGGCCTCTTTACTAGGCTGAGGCCTGAACCAGTATTTGAAATATGACCAAGAAATGGCATAGAGAGTGGGGTTGCAATCCCCCTGATGGGGGTGGGTTTCCCCCCACTTTTGGGGCTCCCAATCTGCTGCTGGCCAGCGGGGGAGACCTACCCACGAAGAGCCCTGTAGCAACCAATGTGCCCGGCACAATGATGTCAGCCAGAGGTGAAATGAGGGTTGCCAGATCCCCCCGGAGGGTGGGGAAACCCCCACTCAAGAGGCCTGTTCCCCGCCGGCCCGGATCGGGCTGCGGGGGGGGGGGGAACCCCACCCCCAAAGTGTGCGACCTGCAGAACACATACACACATAAAATGCAGAAAAAATACACACACACCGTAATGACTGGAAATCTCCTGGGATTAGGGCTGATCTCCAGGCAATACAGATCAGTTCACCTGGAGAAAATGGCTGCTTTGGAAGATGGACTTCATGGCCTTATACTCCACTTCAGTCCCTCTCCTCCTCAAACCCTGCCCTCCTCTGACTCCCCCCTAGGGTTGCCAAACCCCCCCCCCCACAGTTTGCCAGGGGTCCCCCTGCCCCCAACACCCACAGCCAGCCCTCTCTCTCCCTTTAAGTGTGTGGAACCCGTGTTTCCTCCCAAGTCCTCCCAAGCCCGATCTCCGCTTGAGATCTGCCTTGCAGGGAAATGCCAGCTTCGAGGCACGGCTGCTCTTAAAGGGGAAACACTGGCTCCTGCATTTAAAAGGGAAACGCTGGCTCCTTTAAGTGCAAGGAACTGCCGTTTCTGGAGATCTGGCGCGGGAGCGGGGCGGCGGACGTCCCCAACGTGATGTCATCACGTCGGGGATACCCCGCCCCCTCCAAGAATGCCCCCAAAGTCCCCCACTGGGGGTGGAAGATGGACAACCCCATCCCTCAAAACACCAAGGCACACGGAACGCTGTTACCTCCCCACCGAAGTGGTACCTGTTTATCTACTTGCAATTTCTTCCTTTCCAACGGCTAGGTTGGCAGCAGCGGGAACAGGAGCTCACTCCATCATGATGTGGCAGCGGCAACTCAGGTCTCACTGCTGAACTACTGACCTTCCATTGTGGAAGGTCAGTAGTTGGAGACCCGGGTGCCACATGTGTGTATGTGTGTGTGTATATATATATCTTGAAAAAAAAAGAGTATAATATATTCAAGAATATAAAAATTAGAACATGCAAAATAAAATAAGGGTTGGGGTGAGGTTACTAAAAAAAGGACCTTAAATACTTTGAGGTAGCCCCCCTGGCTCTTTAGCCGGAAAGGCTTTAGCTGGCCCATGTCCAGGAATTTCCCCGACACCAGTCAGGAGAAAGGCGGGGAGGAGGCGAGGAGGCGGCCACTCAGAGGCCTCGCCTCTTCTTCCGCTGCCCTGCGATTGGCTGCATTTCACTCTCCCTACGCGGCTATCACCAGCCCTCTCACCAGTTCTACGATCAGCAGCCGGCTGCGATTGGCGGCCAAGGGTGGGGGATGGCGCGCATGCGCGCTCATTCTTTCCCGGGCTCCGGCGCGGCGTCCCCCTCCCCCTTCCTGGGGCGTGGCCTGAAGAGAGCGAGGGAGGAATGAGGAAGTAGGGTCCCCTTCAGGCGCCCGCGCCAGCCTGCTCGACTCCGCCCCTTCAGGGATCCTCGCGCGCGGCCGTCGGTTTGTTCCGCCTGGACTGTTGGCAGCGTTGGGGGGTGGCGCGAGGCGTCTTCCCGGAGAGGTGGTCTACCGAGGGTCTCGCGAGAGTTTAGCCGCGCGCGCGCCCCCCGTTCCCTGAGGGGGTCATGTCAGTCTCGCCCGTGAAGAAGCCGAAGATGGAGTCGGCGCTGGAGCACCTCAAGCGGCACACCACGGTGGTGGCCGACACCGGGGACTTCCACGGTGAGAGGAGCCCCCCGCCCCGCTTAAATAAGCCGGAGGGAAGAGCCGGGGCAGGCGAACTCCGGGGTGGGGGGCGCTTCTCCCGGGTCTCTCAGGAGTCTCGTGGGCAAAAACCCTACTTGGCGAGCTCCTGGCATGAAAAGTTGTGAGCTGCATCGGTTTAGTTGGCCTCTGGGTTTAGTTGGCTCCTTCCTGTAAAAGGTAAAAGGTTTCCCCTTGCTCGAAAGCCGGTCGAGTCCGACTCTAGGGTTGCGGTGCTCGTCTCCGTTTCCGAGCCGAAGAGCCAGCGCTGTCCGAAGACGTTTTTTGTTTCATGATCAAAAGGCCTGCCACTAAGAAATATTATGACAGGTTTTAGTTTAATGTTGTGGAGGGGGACAAGTAATTAAATGATACTGCGTTAGGTTTCTGAAATCAGAAGGGTTGTTTCGTACTTTGGATGTTTTAAAGGTAAAGGTAAAGGGTTTCCCTTGCTCGAAAGCCAGCTGAATCCGACTCTAGGGTTGCGGTGCTCATCTCCATTTCCAAGCCGAAGAGCCAACGCTGTCCGAAGACGTTTCCGTGGTCATGTGGCCGGCATGACTGAACACCGAGGCGCACGGAACGCTGTTCCCTTCCCACCGAAGTGGTACCTATTTATTGACTTGCAATGTCTTGCTTTCAAACTGCTAGGTTGGCAGGAGCTGGAGCTAGAGACGGGAGCTCACTCCGTCATGCGGCACACTCGGGTCTTGAACTGCTGAACTACTGTCCTTCCTGAGCGGAGGCTGAAAAAACTGTGAGCCGGAGGCTGAAAAAAGAAAAAACTGTGAGCCGGAGGCTGAAAAAACTGTGAGCCGGCTCACACTCACGCAGCTTAGAGGGAACCCTGGGCCTGCGAGCAATGCTCCCTCTAAGCCGTGGAGTCCTGTGAGCCAAAATTCTACTTCCTGAGTTTACTGGCGTTGAAGTTGTGAGTGAGCAGTTCGGCTGCTGCATCAGTTAGCTTGCTCTGGAACCCCAATCTTCCTGAGCGGAGACAGAAACGCGTGAGCCGGAGGCTAAGAAACTGTGAGCTGGCTCACACTCAGCTTAGAGGGAACACTGGTTTGGATCAGTGCTCCCTCTAAGCTGTGGAGACTCCTGAGCAAAAATCCTACTTTGCGAGCTCTTGGCATTAAAAGTTGTGAGCGAGCAGATTTGATCACTGCATTGATTTAGTTTGCTCTGGAGCCCCATCCTTCCTGAGCGGAGACAAAGATGTGTGAGCCAGAGGCTAAAAAACTTGTGAGCTGGCTCACACCAACTCAGCTTGGAGGGAACACTGGTGCCAATATTAATAGTCTAAGGACATTTCAAAACTTAAGTGTTCGGGCTTCCTCAGGTTGGCTACTTCCATAAGGAGTTTTCGTTTCAGTTTGGTGTCCAGATCAGAGCAAGTTTTTTGCAGCATGCACAGAAGACTGTCCAGAGGCTAAAAAACTGTGAGCTGGCTCACACTAGCTCAGCTTAGAGGGAACCCTGCTCAGGAGCTTGGGCGCTCCTCTCCTCCCCCCCCCCCCCCTTGGCTTGCTTTTGGTTCT
>NW_015169275.1:135906-153015 GCF_001447785.1 Gekko japonicus
CCCCCCCCCCCCCCCCCCTTAGGCTTGCTTTAGGTTCTCCCAGACCTGCCACTGTGGAAGAGGAAGTGTTTCATCAGAGCTCAGTCCTCCTGGGGTGTTTACTCGGCAGTAAACCCCAGTGTCTTCAGTGGGGCTTGCTTCCCAATCAAGAACAGTTTCGTGGCATTTTAAAGGCTAACAAAATTTTATTCCGGTATACAGTGTTCCGCACTAGACCTTAAATCCTGGTTCAACCCTGTCCCTGAACTTACATTCTATACTACACGCGAGTTCCCCCCTGTAATTATCTCAGGTCGAATCTGCATTTACATTTTTAAATCAGTTTCCTGCCGCTGTCTTTCTCTCTGCTTGTTTGAACGTTGTTTGGAGAAGATTCTTTTAAAGCATTGGGGAGGTACAATGACAGTGGAGCCCCCACGAGAAGGTGATAAACATATGCGGACGTGCAAAAGTATGCTAGCACTGTGGAGGTGTGAAAATGAGGGTAAGACACATGCAGATCCGACCTCAGGGTATTTTTTGTCTCCACATTACACTGAAGTCACCTTGGCTTCACCCCACACTTGTCCCGGGATAAATGGATGCTGTTGTAACCAGGGATAAATGCAAGCTATTGCATCGCAAGTTGAACTCTGACAAAGCCAGGGATCAGCTCCAAGTGCGGAAAGGACCCTGGACTGCAGCTCGCATGTTCAGATGCACTAGACAGTCTAGAATTTAGTTACTGAATTTCTGTTAATCTGGTTTTGCACCGAAATTTAATGCAGCTGTAATCTCCACCCCACCCCAACCCCAATTTTCTTATCTCACCGTGATTAATCTCCGGAGAATGCTGTTGCTTTGTTACCCTGGATAGTGAAGTCCATAATGCCACCACCATGCCTGTGTTGTGTTTGATGCATAAGGCCAGTGGTAGCGGGGTTACACTTAGCTTAGTGAAAGCAGTTACTACTCTGGGTGTATTAGAAGCTTGCTGCAGAAGAGGAGGGACATGGAATCTTTTCATTTCCTATGCAGCTAAATTAAATGACTGCTCCAAAGAGCATACTAATACGTTAATAAAATAGAAACTAATATAATTAATTACTAAGTCCAGTTGCACCTTTAAGACCAACAAAGTTTTATTCAAGGTGTGAGTTTTGTGTGCACACACACTTTCTCACATTGAAATGGAAGTTATCAGTCCATACATATAGGCAGAGGGTGAACAGCAAATTAGCATATACCATAATTAAGATGTTTTAACAGGTGTAAGAACCAAACAGAAATAACAAGCGAAGTTTATATAGTTAGCATTTGTTTGGATTCAATTGAGGGGGGGGGGGCGCGGATGACACAGTGAGGCAAATAAATATGTCAGAATTGGGGGGGGGGGGGACGACACAGTGAGGCAAATAAATACGTCAGAATTGAAGACTGATGTGTAATTGTATCCTTCTTAATTGTGGGATGCTAAGAGTAATGAACTGAGATCCTGTTACATTATGTTTATCTCCTCTCAAGCATGGAGGTAACTAACAGCGGCCTGTTCTTTTAGGTGCACTGTTATATCTTCTCTGTCACTAGACCAAAGAAATACATCTCAACCTATCATTCTAAATGATAGTTTGCTATAGTGGTTAAGTGCGCGGACTCTAATCTGGGAGAACCGGGTTTGATTCCCCACTCCTCCACCTGCACCTGGCTGGATGACCTTGGGCAAGCCATAGTTCTGATAAGAGCTGTTCTTGAAAAAGAGCCGTTTCTGTCAAGAGCTCTCTCAGCCCCACCTACCTCACAGGGTGTCTGTTGTGGTGAGGGGGAGGGGAAGGGAAAAGGGGTTTGTAAGCCACTCTGAGACACCTTTGGGTAGTGAAGGGCGGGGTATAAATCCAATCTCCTCTTCTCTTCTAAATGATATTACATTCTAATATTCTTTGCATTACATTACAATCATTATTCCAATCTACTATTCCAAATAAGAGATACACTAAAATAAAGAGGACGTATAGCTGTTTTTGGTGAGAGTACAGATGTAAGGACTGAATGAGTTTGGCATAAGAAACCAATATCCCTGTTAAGTCCTGGAGAGGGGGTTATTCCGAGTGTTGTAAAAACTTGTAATTCAGCCATTTCCTTTTCCAGTCTGTTCCCGAAGTTCTTTTGCAACAAAACAGCTACTTTGAGGTCAACCATTGAATGTCCTGGAAGGTCGAAGTGTTCTACAGGTTTCTGAGTCTTGTGATTCTTGATGTCAGATTTGTGTCCATTTATCCTCTGGCATAGGGTCTGACCTGTTTGTCCTATGAAGAGACCCGAAGGGCATTGTTGGCATTTAATGGCATATGCAGTGATAGAAGAGGAGCATGTGAATAAGTCTGAGATGGTATAGTTGGTGTTGTTAGGTTCAGTGGTTGTGTTGCCTGGGTGTCTGTGGCAGCAAAGCTGGCATCTGGGTTTATTGTATGTTCAAATTAGTTGTTGCATTATGGCAGGCAAGGAGTTGTTTGAGATTGGGAGGCTTTCTGCGCGCAAGAAAAGATTTGGCCCCTTAGTACTTATAAAAGAAAACTGTTCTCATCCAATAGAGCCGGGGTGGCTCAGGATCCACATGCAGCCACACATATTGTGCGGCTCCTGGTAGGGGGGCTGGGGAAGCGAAGGGGAGGCATGCCTCTTGGATCAGTCTTCCCTTCCCCGGCCAGCGTTCCCCTCCCTGGGTAGGCTTGAGGTAGACGGAAGCAGAGAAAGAAAGCAACTTTAAATGTGTTCTCAAAGTGCCCCCCCTTTTGCTGGCTGGCTTGGAGAAGGCATTGGTCTCACCCCGGCGGGGGGGGGGGGGGGGGGGGGGGGGGCTTGGAAGACATATTTAAAGTTAAAGTTGTTTTCTCCCCCCCATCTGCTTGCTTCCTTTCCACTTTCCTTCTTCCCACCTTTCTGTCTATCTTTCTCTCCTCCCTCCCCATCTAAAGTTAAACGTGTTCTCCAAGCCCCACCACGCCGGCAGACCGGCTTGGCTCAGAGAAGGCATTTTGTCTCTTTAATTTAATTTAATATGCAGATTTGCATGTTTTTCCCATTAAAACGTGTGTGTTCGTGTCTTGTGGCTCTCAAACATCTGGCGTTCATTCTGTGTGGCTCTTACATTAATCAAGTTTGCCCCCCCCCCTTCAGTAGAGGTTGTAAGTCCCTGACAATGCGTTGAACTGTTTTGAGTTGAGAGCTGTATGTGACCACCAGGGGTGTTCTTTTATTGTTTTTTGGGGGGCTGTCCTGTAACAGGTTTTCTCTGGGTACCATTCTGGCTTTGTTAATCTGTTTCCTGACTTCATCAGGTAGATACCAATGCAGATAACTCTGGAGAAGTAGAGGATGTCAGACAAACCAAAGAATTTCTTCCACTGATTCCCACAAGATTCATACATAGTTAGATCTTCTTCAGCAACATATTCCATGGGATAGTGCCATACTTTAAAAGGTTATTTCATGTTTCCCACCCCACACCTCTGCTGAATTTCATGAATTGAAGGATTCTCTTCTTTTAGGGTCTGCTCTAAAATTCTCTTGTATTGCAGAACAGCGTTTTGGCTGGTTAGCTTCTTTTTTGGGGCTGCCATGTTTTCTTCACTCATGCTTACTGCATGAAAAACTGTTTGAAAAGGTTCCAGATTGAATTTTAAACTTTTCTACATTATGAAGCAACGACACTGTGTACTTAGGTCAAAAAAAGAGATGTGTGAAGGAGAAAGGGAGAGCTCCATTTTGTTTTTACAAACCCCACACCACTGAAATGCTTGCCAAATAAGAGGCTGCTGCTCAGGACCAGTTTTGTGCCCACTAAGTGCAAGGCAATTTAAAATGATAAGCATAATATGGAATTGCTTGCAGTGTGTGGAAAGCCATCGTGCTTCCGCCTGACTGGGTGGTGGATTCCTATTGCCTCACCCTCCTTGACCACAGTTGCTTCAGTTCTGTTCAGTTTATTTCAATGCGTGATCAGCTCTAAGTTGCTTCAGCAGGGTGTTTAAAGGTTCAACTTTTTTTGTTTGATACCATCCTGCTTTATTAGTCCACCTTAAAGTACATTGTTGACCATCACTGTTTCTGAATAGCAGCCCAAAGGTATGCTGAGCAAGGCTGCTTGTTTATTTGATAATTTTCTATCTTGCAGCTCCTAACCAGTGTTCCCTCTAAGCTGAGTTAGTGTGAGCTAGTTCACGTTATTTTTGGCCTCCGGCTCACACATTTTTGTCTTAGCTCAGGGAGGATGGCTCCAGAGCAAACTAATTTATGTAGTAGCCAAATCACTCGCTCAGAACTTTAGTGCCAGTAACTCATGAAGTAGAATTTTTGCTCACAAGACTCCATAGATTGGAGGGAACATTACACACATGAGTTCCTGTAGACCTTCGAGGGTTAAAGCTTGAGTTAGGTTAGGCAACTAACCAATAGCACTAGTAAATGGGGGACAACTGTTGGCCCTTAGAGGATTTTACTTCAGTTCTCCTCAGTACTGGCGAAAGTATTGGGTTAGTAATTTCGTGAGCAATACGTTTTTGTAGTGTTCTTAGTTTAGAAAACATTGTGTTAAGATGATCACAGAATGTGTTATTTTCAAACACTTTGTCTGTTCCAAAGTACAAGGGCAACTAATATTCAACTAAATAGCAACAGGCTTTCAAAACTTTGCCACCTTGCCACATCTTGATAGGTAGGTAGAAAACCCTATTTATGATATATTGTGACATAATTGTTTTGCATAATATGGGTAATGTTTTTAGCTCCCTTCCAGTTTTAGTACACATTTCCAGCCTCACCGCAATGAAGTGAAGTTACTGTTAAGCCACTATAATCATTACGACATTCTCAAGATGTCAGCTCAGTTCTTGGTGGTTCTAGTGAAGGTGTCTATCTATAAACAGCAATTATCATTTGAGCAATGTTTTGCTTTGATAATGAAATTTAAATAAAGTTAATTAGAATATGTTTGTTCCTATAATTAAAGGCAGAGTTGTCTGTAATTCCACCTCAGGGCACACATAAGGGCAGCAATTAGAAGAAGAAGAAGAGATTGGATTTATACCCTGCCCTTCACTACTCAAAGGTGTCTTAGAGTGGCTTACAAACTCCTTTCCCTTCCCCTCCCTACAACAGACACCCTGTGAGGTGGGTGGGGCTGAGAGAGCTCTGACAGAAACTGCTCTTTTTCAAGAACAGCTCCGACAGAACTATGGCTTGCCCCAAGGTCATCCAGCAGGTGCAAGTGGAGGAATGGGAAATGAAGCCCGGTTCTCCCAGATGGAGGAGTGGGGAATCAAACCCAGTTCTCCCAGATTAGAGTCTGCGCACTTAACCACTACACCAAACTGGCTCTCACTATATGAAGAGTTCAGCTTTCATTTGTGTGTCTGACTCTCCGTAGTTGAAAGTGTATGGGCTTTACCTAGTGAAATATTGGAGGCTCAAACTGGCTCTCACTATATGAAGAGTTCCTGATAAATTTCAGCTTTCATTTGTGTGTCTAACTCTCCGTAGCTGAATAGTGAAATATTGGAGGCTTGAAGGAAACTGAACACAATTTCTAGGGTCTATGCTTGGGACTTTGACTCCCTGTGACAGTATACATTTGACAACATAAACAAATATATACGAACCTTGCATAGTTTATACGGGTTGTAGAATTAATCAGCTCTTGTCCTAGAATTTGGGTTAGCAAAGTGCAATTTTTTTTAATGTTTTCTGAATGTTATTTAATTAGGGCTGTGCATGCACATGATAAAAATGAAATTTAGCATGGAAGAGGAACTCTGTTAAACAGGCAGTGTTTTGTAAATGGTCTTATGAAAGACAGTGAAATCCTTCTGTTGCCTAACAAATGATTGCATCCTACTGATGTGCCATGAGTTAGCAAATTGGGACAGGTCAAAGTTCTTTGCATGGTGTGACTAAGACTTGTAGGACAGGATAGATTACCTTACTTTTATTATTAGTGGTTGGATTACCAAAACAAAATCGTTTGTAATCTGAAGAGCCTTGAAAAAAGATCACTTATGATGGAGAACTAGAATTCCTGAAACTTAACTAGAGCAGAGACTTGACTAAACTTTTACAGTCTTAAGATAAACTTGCAGTTACCCTCATCAAATAACTTCCAGGACAGACAAAGCAGTATGGTGAGGGTAACTTGTTTATTAGTTATCTGAAATCAGTGTTGTGCTTTGATAGTTGCTGCAACTTTTACAGTCTTAAGATAAACTTGCACTTACCCTCATCAAATAACTTCCATGACGGACAAAGCAGTATGGTGAGGGTAACTTCTTTATTAGTTATCTGAAATCAGTGTTGTACTTTGATAGCTGCTCCTGACTTGTGTATTTACCCAGGTGTTACAGCATAATATCTGTGAACATTGTTATATGCTGGTAGACATACTCAATTTCCATCATGGCAGTTGTGCTACTTAGAGGAGAAATGTGCATGTCCTCAAATTAGTTTGGAGACAGTTACCAGTACAAGCCATTTAATTTTACTCCCACCTGCAGCTTTAACATATGAGGTACATCTTTCTAGTTTGCAACTTGTTGTTTTCAAAATTGTTTCATATTTGTTGGGAGTCTGCATTCTCACAGGACACATTTCAATCATATTTTGCTCGAGATAGCCTTGCAAAATGCATCCCACAGTATATTTGTTGCAGAAGTTGTGTATTGACTGTAGTAGAGGAGGCATTCACAGAGAAGCTATCCATCGCACAAGGTGTGTGTGGGGAATAAAGGCGTAAAGTGGCTTACCTCAGTCATTCTTCTCTTCTCCATTTTATCATCTCAGCCTAATCTACCTCACAAGGTTTTTGTGAGTGTGTGATTGGCCCAAGGTCACCCAGCAAGCTTCCATAGTTGAACAGGAATTTGAACCTGGGTTTTCCAGATTCTGTTGTGACATTCTAACCACCACACCACCCTGAACTGGGCTGCTGGGAGGGGGGGGGAGTAAGACATTGTTTTGTCTTATGAATAGTTTCTGCTTTTTGTGATGGGCTATGGCTCAGTGGTTGAGACACTGAACTGTAGGCTGGGAGGTCGGTATTTCAGCAGTTCCAGAACCAGTGCCGCAAGACAGAGTGAGCTCCCGTCTCTGGTTCCAGCTCCTGCCAACCTAGCCGTTGGAAGGCAAGAAATTGCAAGTAGATAAATAGGTACCGGTTCAGTGGGAAGGTAACAGCGTTCCATGCGCTTCGGCGTCTAGTCATGCCAGCCACATGACCACGGAAACGTCTTCGGACAGCGCTGGCTCTTCAGCTTGGAAACGGAGATGAGCACCGCAACCTTAGAGTTGGATTCGACTGGCTTTTGAGCAAGGGAAACCTTTACCTTTACCTATGACGGAGGAGCAAGTGCTGTCCATTATGACTCTTACATGGCTAAAGTGTCAATTGCTGTATAGGAGCTGATAGGTTTCTGACCAAGCATTAACTCATCATCATGGTACTAAAATCTGAATGGTGGAGGCCCCTTGCCAAGACTCCGATAGCTGTCATGTAGTGCACCTACAAGGACACACATAGTGCCCATGGCTATTTAATTGTAGAAACAAGCTTTACAGAGGTAGCTGCTCTCCAAAGGAAATGTTTAGACAACTGTGGGGGACTGCAACTTAATGATCATGAAGTAGCCCTTCCATCATGAAATGTGAATGTTTATTTAGGATACATAGAATTTCCCCCCTTAATCTTAGCCATTGTTTGTAACACTGCCATCGTTTTTAAACTTTGTGTAGCCACCTAGGCTAAAGTTCACTGATCTCTAAAGTTCCTCCGACCATAGGTTGCCTGCTTCTGTTCTGAGTTAAATATATATAGCAAACTGTTAACCTGGTCCCCAGTCAGTCGTGGCTTACATAGCCTGGGAGTTTTATTGCAGAACGTGAGAGTATCATCCATGATTCTCTGTACTTGAAATTTGCATGGTTCGGTAGCTGATCCATAATGTTAGAAAGTATGACAGTAAAATCTTGAACTTGGGTATTCATGGAATCTATGGGTGGTTCCTTTGTATACCGTTCCCATGATATGGTTGGGCAGATGGTAAGCTGCAATCCACTGGTGGATCATTGACCAATTTCTGGTGGGCTTCCGAGTACCTAGTACTAGATGCTGGTATTCTTGCAAAGCTTCACTAGCTTGTTGTCCACCTTAATCTTCGCCATCGTTTTTAAACTTTGTGTAGCTGCCTAGGCTAAAGTTCACTGATCTCTAAAGTTCCTCCGACCATAGGTTGCCTGCTTCTGTTCTGAGTTAAATATATACCGTATATCAAACTGTTAACCTGGTCCCCAGTCAGTTGTGGCTTACATAGCCTGGGAGTTTTATTGCAGAACGTGAGAGTATCATCCATGATTCTCTGTACTTGAAATTTGCATGGTTCGGTAGCTGATCCATAATGTTAGAAAGTATGACAGTAAAATCTTGAACTTGGGTATTCATGGAATCTATGGGTAGTTCCTTTGTATACCGTTCTCTTGATATGGTTGGGCAGATGGTAAACTGCAATCCACTGGTGGACCATTGACCAATTTCTGGTGGGCTTCCTAGTACCTACTAGGAACTGGTATTCTTGCAAAGCTTCACTAGCTTGTTGTCCACTTTAGTACCTGGTGTAACATACTTTAGCTAGGAGAAAGGATATTTTGCTGGCTGGACAGAGCTGCAGTTCCCACACTACCTTCCATTTTAAACATGTAGAAAGCCAACGAGACTTGTGGCAAAGAAAATGTCTGCTGTGATCCTATAATGACTTTTAAAAGGAAGATTTTCTGTATTCCTTTTAGCCATAATAGCCAAAACATGACAGCTCCGTATTCAGGGGGCAGTTATACCTAAGATACTGGAGACAAGCAAAGGTTAACTCTCATCGCCATACCCTGCTTGTATACTTCTGGAGGCTTCTGCATGGCCATTGCAGGAGACACAATGGTAGGCTAAGTGGATTTTAGTCTGATCCAACAAGACAATTATTATATTTTAAAAACAGTACACTGTTAGGATCACATCACACAGGTTTCTGTAAAGGAAGTAAGCATTAGGGCCTATACAGTTTTGAAAATTGTCTAGCTTTTTAGAAATCCACATTGGGATTACTCTATATAAGCCCAGTGATTTCCTGCATAGCTGTTGTTTAAAACAATATTAGACAGTTACAAAGAGGCATGAATAATGGGTAGGGTTCGCAATATTAGACAAAGAGGCATGAATAATGGGTAGGGTTCTATTTACTCAACTTGCTATGAGTAACTACTTTTGATACTTAATCTAAGAGGGTGCGTTACGTTTTAAACAGGTCACACCTGTTTAAAGGACCTCTCCCTTCCTCCTTTATAGCAGTAGTTTCCAAGGTTTTTTGGTGCCACGGGCAAACTGTGACCTTGACCGTCATCAGTTCTAGCATTCCATCTTCTGTAGTGCCCCGCCAGGTGTTTTTGGAGACACCTGCAAGCATCCAGCAAAGGGTGCAGCTGCCCTCGCTAGGAACCCCAAGCAAGTGGGAATTCCTCTCCTCCTCCCTTTACCAGCTGGACCAGAGCGGGAGTTCAAGGACATGTGCTCAGAGGGCACTGGGTTGAGGAGATATGTGAAGATGGCAGATGGTGGTGGAGCTGGGTGGCAAGGGGCGCTCAGCACAGTACATCTCACAGCAGGCAGAGGGCAATGAGGCACCGCAGGGGGCGGGGCAAGAAGTTGGGCAGCTGAAGGAGCCACACCAAGACAGAGCCTGTGCATGCACATGCCTATTTCTCTTTTTTTGTAGCATGCTGGACGGCTCCCATCTACTCTCCAACTTTTCCCACCCCCCCTTCTTTCAACCACTACCACGAAATTACTAGTTGCTGAACTGTTCTCTCCCCCCCTCCCCCATTATTGTCTAGAGATGTAAAATTTCTGGAAATTTTGAAGCTCGGGGGAAAAAACCCGTTGTTTTTTTTTTAAATTGAAATTTTCGGGAAAATTGAAAAAAAATGCTACATTAGCACTTCTTTTTTCTTTTCCAGATTGAAAGTCATTCTGTTACTTTAGGAACATAAAATATGACTATGGACATTTTTACTTGGCATGAAATTATCACAACTAGCATATTAAAAATACAGTGTATCCAAACAATTATTACAAACAGAATACCCACCCACATGCAAAAACAAAACTGAAACCTTTTTATTTTCTTCTGACAATAGCACCTCCTAAAGGAAGAAATGCATCTTGCATTGGAGAGTTCAGTTTGTAACCTACAGCTTGCTTGTCCTCAGTGCACAGAAATTAGATCAATCTGAAATTATTTGGAAAATATTTGAACACCTTGTCTTAAAATATTTTATTCATCATGTTAAAATAAAATGTTCCATAATTTTACGGGAAAAAACAAAAAAGGCTTCAGGGGGAAAATGGGGGGAAAACACTTTCCTCCCAAATTTTTCTGTTTTTTTCCAGGCTTTCACATCTTTATTATTGTCACAAAGAGGGAGGGGGAGAAGTTGGCGAGGAGAAAAGAATGAGAAGGATGTAAAGGGCAAGAGTTTCTATTAGGGAGGGCTGGCCTGTGACCCCCCTTTCAAGAGGCTTCACAACCCACTTTTGGGTCCTGATCCACTGGTTAGGAGGAGGAGGAGGAGATTGGATTTATACCCCGCCCTTCACTTGGAGTCTCAGAGCGGCTTACAAACTCCTTTCCCTTCCCCTCCCCACAACAGACACCCTGTGAGGTGGGTGGGGCTGAGAGAACTCTGACACAAACTGCTCTTTTTCAAGGACAGCTGTGCCAGAGCTTGTGACTGACCCAAGGTCACATCAGCAGGTGCAAGTGGAGGAGTGGGGAATCAAACCCGGTTCTCCCAGATTAGAGTCCGCACACTTAACTACTACACCAAACTGGCGTATACATTGAGGAAATACTTGTAGTACATAATAAGCATATTATGATGCTCCTAGTATTATGCTGAGTATTTCCCCCTCCACAATTCCTTTGAGGTTTTTTCACTTGAAGCTTTTCTCACCAGCAGCTTTAGCCCTCTCCCCCCTCCCCCTTTCTCTCAACTGTCAGGATTGTATCTCACATTATACTTCTCCCAGGTATGCCTGCCTTCGTTCCTGGTTTGCCCAGCATAATATATAATAAAACTTCTGTAGCTACTGTTCATCATCGATCTTCTGTGCAGGCACACATGGGGACTGCGCATGAGCAGGCCTGCCATCAGGTAGGTCTTTACAGCCAAAAGCCTCCAGGGGGTGCTGTGTCTTTTGAGATACAGAACTGCACACCATATTCTAAATGAGGTCATACCATAAATCTATGCAGGGGCATTGTAATGTGTCTGCTTTATTTTTCATCCCTTTCTTAATAATCCCCAGCGTAGAGTTTGCCCTTTTCACTGCTGTGGCACACTGGGTTGACACTGGGTTTGTACAGACACAGGAGTTCCTAGATTAAATGGATAAATCGTGATGGCTGCTTTTCATTTCCATAGCCATTGAGGAATATCAGCCTTTGGATGCCACTACCAATCCTTCCCTGATACTGGCTGCTGCCCAGATGCCATCTTACCAGCAGTTAGTGGAAGATGCTATTGCATATGGAAAAGGACTTGGTGGGTGAGTAAGCCCTGTTAAAGCTTAAACTGTTCGTTGCAAAGTTTTGGTTATATTACTGGCCTTTGTTTCCTTCAATCCCTGCTGTGCTGTAGTTTACTGTCATGGTTCCAGCCTTCAGTATCTTCAAGGGAAGGCATTTGGCTATGAAGATGAAGACCAAGAGCAGTCCATAGTATAAAGTACTGAAGCTAGTTGCCGCAGACTTGTCCTACATAACTACCACATGGTCCTCTTCTTTACTCCGTCCCTTTCTAGATTTTTATTTTCTCTCATATTTCCAGGTCAGAAGATGATCAAGTTACAAAGGCTTGCGACAAGCTTTTTATATTGTTTGGCGCAGAAATATTGAAAAGAATACCTGGCCGTGTGTCCACAGAGGTAGATGCAAGGTGTGTCTTTTCTGACTTCATTTTTCAATTGCAGTTACCTAGATAAAGACTGTATAGAACTGGGAGTAAGGGTACAAGAACTTTTCATGAGTACATATGTTGGGCAGTGCATTCCCTATACATATAGAACAGGCTGTGTATATAATCTTCATGTGTGATGCATTGGGGAAATGAGCACATCTGTGTTGATAAAAGGTAAAGAAGCAGTCTTCTGATTCCCTGGGTTGCTGACCTAAGTGGCGTTTGGCTGAAGTGTGTAACTGAATAGAGCAAATCTCAGAAGATGCTAAATCGCAGTGATGCCTGTTAACGTTCTTACTATAGGGTTGGTGCTTGTCACCGAGACCAGTATTCCTCTGCAGATGAGCATGATCTCATCTCCTTTTTTGAGGGGCGGACAACAGTAAAACGAGTGATCTATATTTAAGGCACCATGATGAATGCTTGTAACCTTTTTTTTTTTAATTTAAAAAAATCCCTTTATTCCAAAGGTTGTCATTTGACAAGGAAGGCATGGTTAAGAAGGCTAGACACTTCATAGATCTTTATAAGGACGTGGGAATTGGTAAAGACCGCATCCTCATCAAACTATCTTCAACATGGGAGGGTATCCAGGCTGCCAAGTAAGTTTATACCCGGTGTATTGATGTAAAATAGCTATTTGATATCACATACCTCTGCTACCTGTCTTGATTGGGAACCCCTGTAACGTTTTCTGATGTAGTCAGCGTCATTTTCAGTCTTTAAGTGGGACAAATACTAGATAAAGCTTCCTAACTATTATTTTTCAGAACTTAGTGATATGATTTAGAAGATAATTTTATACAAAAATTCTGTAGTTGTTTTATTAGCATGAGTGCTGGTGGTACGGAAAGTAATTCTGCATCGGTAACTCACTTCACAGGGTTCTCGAAGAACAATATGGGATCCATTGCAACCTGACATTACTATTTTCCTTTGCTCAAGCCGTTGCCTGTGCAGAGGCAGGTGTTACACTCATTTCCCCTTTTGTTGGGCGTATCCTGGATTGGCACGTTGCAAATACAGACAAAAAAGCTTATGAGCCATCTGAGGACCCAGGTAATTCCTCCAGTTCATCCGCCTCTGTGTCTTTGGGGAGTCAGTTTCTTGAAAAGTGGCGCGACAACGTTGCGTTTCACATTCACTGTTTTCACAGGAGTGAAAAGTGTCACTAAAATCTACAACTACTACAAAAAATTTGGCTACAAAACCATTGTGATGGGAGCTTCGTTTCGAAACACTGGGGAAATCAAAGCGCTGACCGGCTGTGACTATCTCACCATTTCCCCCAAGCTTCTGGGAGAGCTCAGTAAAGATACCAGCAAGCTAACTCCAGTGCTCACTGTTAAAGAAGGTAAGCTTTCTTCTCCACTGATGCATCGTGTGGTGTTACAGTCTTCTTCTTCTTGTTGTTGTTCAGCCGCACAGTCGAGTCTGGCTCTTCACGACCCCATGAACCTATTTATCTACTTGCCATTTCTTGCTTTCGAACTGCTAGGTTGGCAGTTGAGAATAAATACCTGCTATGTATGACCTGCTGGACAGCTGACTTCGGGCCAGTCACTTTCTCTCACCCTTACCTCACCTCACAGGGTGGTAGTTGTGAGGATAAAATGCCACAGGGTGTAAATGACGTTGCAAGCCACTTTAAGGAGAAAAGTGGGGCATAAATACTTAAATGCATGAAGAAGTGAGCCGTGACTCATGAAAGCTCCTTCCCTGCCACAAATTCCGTTAGTCTTTAAGGTGCTGCTGGACTCTTGGTCTTTTCTACTGCTGCAGGCAGACTAACACCGCTGCCCATCTTGAGCTGCAGAAATGACGTCAGCCCTTTGGATTTTGGAGGGGGCAATTCCAGCCTAGCCCCATCTCACCAGATTCCAGAAGCTAAGCGGGGATGGCCCTGGCTAGTATTTGGATGGGAGACCTCCAAGGAATACCAGCAGTCGGGAGGCGGGGGCAGGCAGTGGCAAACCAGTTCGGTGTCGTGGTTAAGTGCGCGGACTCTAATCTGGGAGAACCGGGCTTGATTCCCCCCTCCTCCACTTGCAGCTGCGGGATGACCTTGGGCAAGCCGTAGTTCTGACAAGAGCTGTCTTTGAAAAAGAGCAGTTTCTGTCAAGAGCTCTCTCAGCCCCGCCTACCTCACAGGGTGCCTGTTGTGGGGAGGGGAAGGGCAAGGAGTTTGTAAGCCACTCTGAGACTCCCTTGGGTAGTGAAGGGCGGGGGATAAATCCAATCTCCTCTTCTTCTCCTCCACTTGTACTTGGCTGGATGTCCTTGGGCAAGCCATAGTTCTGATAAGAGCTGTCTTTGAAAAAGAGCAGTTTCTGTCAAGAGCTCTCTCAGCCCCGCCTACCTCACAGGGTGCCTGTTGTGGGGAGGGGAAGGGCAAGGAGTTTGTAAGCCACTCTGAGACTCCCTTGGGTAGTGAAGGGCGGGGGATAAATCCAATCTCCTCTTCTTCTCCTCCACTTGTACTTGGCTGGATGTCCTTGGGCAAGCCATAGTTCTGATAAGAGCTGTCTTTGAAAAAGAGCAGTTTCTGTCAAGAGCTCTCTCAGCCCCGCCTACCTCACAGGGTGCCTGTTGTGGGGAGGGGAAGGGCAAGGAGTTTGTAAGCCACTCTGAGACTCCCTTGGGGAGTGAAGGGCCATGGGGTAGGAATCCAATCTGTTCTTCTTCACATCTGAACGTGTCTCATCGTGAAAACCCTACAGGGGTCACTATAAGTCAGCTGTGACTTGACGGCACTGTCCACCTCCACCAGTCTTGAGATGGGCATTCACTGAGCTGTTTAAACAGCTTTGCTTGTAATGTTTCTGAAGATTCCATAATTTGATGTCTCTCTCGATGCAGCCCAGGCGTCTGACTTGGAGAAGATCCATCTAGACGAGAAAGCATTCCGCTGGCTTCACAATGAAGACCAAATGGCTGTGGAGAAACTGTCTGATGGGATCAGAAAGTTTGCCGCCGATGCCGTTAAATTGGAACGGATGATAAAGGTAAAATCAAGAGGTTTTTAATCTAGGTACAAGGCTAGTTCTCAGGTTTTTGAGAGCGTTGTTGGCATTGGGTGTAGGGCCAGGGCTCCGTGGTAGAGCATCTCTTCTTTCTTTTTTGAATGAACATTTTCTGTAGAGCATCTTCTTAACATGCAGAAGGTCCCGGGCTCAGTCCTCAGCATCTGCTCTTAGAAGGGTCAGGTGGTAGGTGATGTGAATGACCCCTGGTGAGCTGCTGCCCGTCAGAGGTGACAATATCGACCTTTGTGTACCAGTGCTATCTCACACCCACGTTTTTTCCACCTAGACCTTAAAAGCTATGAACAACTAAACTTTATTAAAGTCGAAATAACTACAGAAACTGGTTGTTTTTCTTGAGTATACATGTACTTTACATCATGATCAGTGTTCCCTCTAAGCTGAGTTAGTGTGAGCTCGCTCACAGTTTTTTAGCCTCCAGCTCACACATTTTTGCCTTGGCTCAGGAAGGAGGGCTCCAGAGCAAACGAATTTATGCAGCAGCCAAATCGCTCGCTCACAACTGTAATGCCAGTCACTCACAAAGTAGAATTTTTGCTCACAAGACTCCACAGCTTGCTCACAAGACTCCACAGCTTAGAGGGAACATTGAATGATCTGTCTGGTAGGTCTGTTAAATGGCAACTCTGGGCTTAATAGGTTTTTTCTGGTTTGAGACTTTATCACTCAAGTCCTTAAAAGCTGCCCTTGAATATTAGGATTTGAAAGGTGGCAGTGTTGAACTTTCTTCCCCGGATTTGACACGGCTTGCTATATATGCTTGCCCATTTGAAATAGAAATAATGTCAATTACCCTTAGTGTTTCTGCAAGTATTTCAGTAAGTGATGTACTGGATTAGATTATGGCCTATTGGTTTTTAGATGCGTTTGGTTAAAGTCTGGCTATTAAGTTATCTTTTTTTCTCCTTTTAGGAACGAATGTTCAGTGCTGCAAACGGAAAGTAGACAGACCAAAGTTCTTGGATGTGGAATGGTTGTACAAATGTCATTGTGTTGCATACGAATGAATTTTCTGCATTCCAAGCTTTTCATGTGGATTTTAAACAAAAGGCTTTCAATGTTTGTGGCACTTTTATATATCAAAAATCCACTCCTTGGGGGGTGACAGAGATTTCTTTTCCACTAAAGATTATAAATTTGCAAATGATTTAACGACCACTAATTTACTGGGAAGACTTTCTCCCCTCAAAAATATTAATAATTTTAAAAGATTTTATATCAGTGTTTCCATTATTCATGCTTTAGAAGTACAGTGGGTACAATAATCTATTCCAGGAGGTGTAAGACAACACCTTTACTACCGCTGAGGGTCACTGAAAATGGGAACTGTGTTGGGAGTAAGGGATTCTGAGAGACGTTGTTTGAGGAATTCGTATTATAAGTTAGCAAGTGCTAAAGAGTAGCGCTTCATTTTTCTATGGAGGAAGGCCACGGATTATTAACACGGACGTGGTCATGGACTTAAATCACAATGGGTTCAGCGCAGAAATCACATGAAGCCATGGTTAAGCTCAACTCCCTTAATATGGCCAAAAAAACAGCAAATAACAACTGTGTACTGCACAAACCCGCACCAAAGTTAACAAAAAGAGACTTCAACACAAAGGTAATTCAATACATGTAATCCATCATAGGAAAATACAAAACTCCATAATATCCCAAAGGGAAAGAACAAAGTCCAGAATAGAAATTTCTCCAAGGGAAACAATGAAGTCTGGAATAGATATCAACACTTTTCCTAGGTATTGTTCAGTGTTTCGGACTTCTGGTCCTTCCTCAGGAACAAAAAGCCACTACAGGAAGTCTCATTGCAATTTCTTAACAGGCAAACTTTATTCAGTTTCTATATGGGCCAGGTCTCCTAAGCTTTAGAAAGCACCTACCAAGGTTGCCATTATGTAAGTTGGACCAAACCAAGTGTTTTTTTGCCAAACCTGGGTTTGTGTAACTATGACTTTGTGATGCTTTAATATACCATTGAATTATGGCTACTGCTTTGCCCTCCAGGGGGCCTCTAAATCTTAGAAATAGGAATGTTCAG
>NW_015169275.1:153027-158832 GCF_001447785.1 Gekko japonicus
AGGTAGAAAATTAAAATGGGCAAGGAGCGTTGAAGTCACGATTTGAACATTTGGAACCTCAAACTGTGGTTTGGTTTTTAAACGATCATTAGTGCAGAACGGTTCTCCTGAGGGCCAGTGCACTACGGACCAGAGGCCTGCTGATCGGTGCTGGGGGCTTGGACAGCTGGATATGCTTCCGGTGCCACCTTCCCACCGCTGACAAGCTGACCGGAGGGCTCCGAGCAGAAAGCACGCAGGATTGCACCATCAGCCCCAAGCGCCTCCATTCCAGCAAGCCAGTAACTCCAAAATGGGGGCCAAGAGCTTGGCATTTCTTTTATAACCCCCTCCGCAAACTTTAAACTTTACGGGTTTCAGATTTTTTCTCTCTGCAAAGCTGAGGGAAACCTCTAGATGTATAGGAATCTTTGCGCAATTCTCAAAGTGGATTTTTTTAAAAAAATGCACCGTGGAAAGGAATAGTCTTTTTATCTAAGTATAAGACAAAAGAGAGCTTCTGTGTGAGAGAGAGATCACACACACCTATCACCAGGGGTCGTTTCGTAGAAAAAGAGCTAGGGGAATTCATTAGCATAACTCATTAGCATATGCCACACCCCCTGACATCACCGGAAGTGTGTCATAAGGCCACACACCCCGCCCCCAACGGTCTCAGCTGCCACCGCCAACCTTGCAGCTCCACTGCTGAGCCCCGTGAGGGGCCCGGCGGTGGACCTGCAAGGCCAGTGGGAGTGCAAGGAAGCCTCGCAAAGGCCCTCCCTGACCCCAGGCAGGCAGGGGTGGGGAGAGGCAGGGAGGAAGCAACTTACCCTCCCTCTTCTCCTGCCTCCTCCTGGCTGAATGAGGGCCGGAGTAGGCTTTTGCTGATCATCAGGCCCCAAGTGTTTGCTAGTAGCTGGGCCTGTCAGACATCCTTTTTCACCCATAATAACAGCCCCCTCCAGTAAGCCATCGGGAGCAGATATGGGAGATAAAACCAGGCTCCTGATGTGTTCAGCAAGCTTCCATCATGAGTTACATATAGGCCTCTCTTTTTTGTCCAAATTATAGTTTAGCAGAAAACATAAGTAAAATGGCCCTGTGTCATTAAGACTAAGCATAAAAAGCTGGCTAACCTAACTTTCCTCGCTGATTGTAATTTTAACACACTTCCTCAGTGAAACTGAGTGGTTAAGTGCGTGGACTCTAATCTGGGAGAACCGTGTTTGATTCCCCACTCCTCCACTTGCACCTGGCTGGATGACTTTGGGCAAGCCGTAGCTCTGGCACACCTATTCTTGAAAAAGAGCAATTTCTGTCAGAGCTCTCTCAGCCCCACCTACCTCACAGGGTGCCTGTTTTGGCTTGAAAAAGCAGTTTCTGTCAAGAGCTCTCTCAGCCCCACCTACCTCACAGGGTGTCTGTGGTGGGGAGGGGAAGGGGAAGGAGTTTGTAAGCCGCTCTGAAACACCTTCGGGTAGTGAAGGGCGGGGTATAAATCCAACCACTTCTTCTTCTTCTTAACTGTGGAAGTGGTCTCTACTGAATAATGGTGGAAGTTCGAAAGCAAGCAACCCAAAGCTTGAATGTATTAATTATATACTGGGGTGTGTGGGAGGGGAGGTCTTTCTTCTTGTAACAGTGATATTCCAAGCTGTTTTTAAAATAGGGAAATCACAGCTGATTCCCCCACCTCTAGTTTTGGAAGCATTAATCAAAAGACAAAAGCACAGATCTGAGAGCTGGTCTCAAAACAGCATCTAACCTTTCTGCGATCGCTGGGGTGTGACAATACAGTGACCCGTCATGTGGAAAGCAGCCTCCTTATACACGAAAATGTCCTTTAAAAAGAAACTGTGGAAATTAGCACATTGTTCCATCACTGGTCCGGGTTGAATAGCCTTCAGATGTCACCGGATTTGTTTTCCCCATCCTTTGCAAGATTCTTCATGGTCTTTGTTTTTTTTAAAAAAAAAAATTAAGAGGAACCGGGACTAATTTTGTAGCTTACTTGAATTGAGGTTGGCTTAGACGACGAAGAACATAGCCCTTTGATTTTTCGGAATGATCTCACAGTGGCTGTTGCAGATCGGCCATTTAACTTAACAGGGAAATCTTTCGATGGACCTCTGCCTTATAGGGCTGCTAGGAGCCAGCAGAGCCAAGCCTAGGGTTGCCAGCCTCCAGGCGGGGCCTGGGGATCTCCCGCTTTTCCAACTGGTCCCCCGCTGACAGAGATCAGCTCCCCTGGAGAAAATGGCTGCTTTGAAAGGGGGACTCTCTGGCACAGGACCATGCTGTGGCCCCTCCCCTCCCCAAACCCCGCCCTCTCCTGGACCCACCCCCAAAGTCTCCAGGTATTTTCCAACCCAGGCCTGGCAACCCTAGCCAAGCCCCAGCGACTGCCCTGAGCCCTCAGGCATCTGGCCCGGACCCCTCAATCAGCCGTGGTCCCTCAATCAGTTTGTGTCGGCTCCTTCTGCACGGCTTCCACTTTGGGGGTTGATGCAGCGGGTGAGCGAATAACGCCCGCTGTCAGCCCGAGAGGTGAGTGACCCTGCCAGTATTGGCTTGTAGCACAGCAGGAGGTGCTCAGCTTGCTCCAGGGCTGTTTTCGCCTCCCAGCCCGTTCCCGGCTAGTGGTTTGGTACTGTGTAGGGTCACTGCTAGAGGGCTGCGGTGGCTCAAGTGGTTAAGACGCTGAATTGCAGACGGGAAGGTCGGTACTTCACCAGCTCGAGACCTGAGTGTGCCGCATGACGGAGTGAGCTCCCATCTCTGGTCCCAGCTCCTGCCAACCTAGCAGTTCGAAAGCAAGAAATTGCAAGTAGATAAATAGGTACTGCTTCGGTGGGAAGGTAACGCCTCTGTGTCTAGTCCTGCCGGCCACATGACCACGGAAACGTCTTTGGACAGCGCTGGCTCTTCGGCCTGGAAACGGAGATGAGCATCACATCCCTAGAGTCGGATTCGACTGGCTTTCGAGCACGGGAAACCTTTACCTAGGGTCACTGCTATTAGAATAGCATTGTTAGCCTGGTCTTCCAAGAGGTTAGACTTGAGCGTGTGGGCTACTGCAGCTGGGCAGGGACAGCTTGTCTCTGTGGTCAACCGGTGGAGGAGATGGGGGGTATATGTGTGGCTAGAGCCCGAGCCTTCTAGAAATGCCAGGTAGTAATGTCACTGGTTGCAACTTTGGACTGTCCGCTATTGCATTCTTTCTCTCTAATGTCTGTGGTGCAAAATCTTCCCATTTCAATTGCTGTGATTTTGTTCTTCTTACCGGCTGTCCTGGTGGCTCAACGTGACATGATTTTAATACCTTAAGGTAAAGGTTCCCTTGCCCGAAAGCCAGTCGAGTCCGACTCTAGGCTTGCGGTGCTCATCTCCGTTTCCAAGCCGAAGAGCCAGCGCTGTCCAAAGACGTTTCCGTGGTCACGTGGCCGGCATGACTAAACACCAAGGCGCACGGAACGCTGTTCCCTTCCCACCGAAGCGGTACCTATTTATCGACTTGCAATTTCTTGCTTTCAAACGGCTAGGTTGGCAGGAGCTGGAACTAGAGACGGGAGCTCACTCCGTCATGCGGTACCCTGGGTCTCGAACTGCTGAACTACCGACCTTCCACAGCCTGCAGTTCAGCGTCTTAACCACTTGAGCCACCGCAGCTCCTTTTAATACCTTAGGGATCAGTGTATTGTATCCGCATTTTAAGCGTTGTCAATGAGGGACTTTCTGAAATTCCTACCAAAAGGATTATTGAACAGGCTAGGAAATCAGTGCACCAGGTATGTTTGCACACGCAGGGGGGAAAAAACACAAACCCTCTCATTCCCCACTGTACACCATTTTTAAAAAATGAACTTCAGACAACAGAGAGAGCGGAGAAGACAGTGGCACCGCTTCTACAGCCTGCCAAACCAACAGACTCTTTCCTTCTCACTTTATTTCGTGGTGAGGATAAAATCCCTGCAACAAACGGCCACCTGTGGATTTGTGGCTAGATTTGGAAAATAGGGGACAGGATGCTTTTAGATCTGCTGGGCTCGTTTTAGACTTTGAAAATTCCAATTAGCTTTGTGAGCCAGACCTTCTTACAGGATGTGGTGTTCGTGCGGCAATATACTGCTGTCTCTGTGTAAAGCTTTTAGCAAATGTGGAAAATTTCGATATAATTGCTTGTCACAGACTCTCCAAGTATCTGCTAAACTTTATACAATGTAAATTTAACACACTGTCTCTTCATAAGCATGTCCCGATTTCTGAGGCAAAAAACCCCTCCCAGGTTTATTGCTTAATTTAAAATCTATACTAATGGCTTTTCAAGTATTTCTGCATGATAAATAGCAGCACGAGGCAACTTTGAGGCCAGTTGTGGAAATACAGTCTACCACACCTGGATTAGAAAAAAACCAGAAAATAATCAGATGTCCAAAACCAGAATTAAAGTGTAGGAGAATGCATACTTTTTAGCAAATGGCTCATTGTAAGAGACATTCAGAAAAAGTGAAGAAAAGTAAGTATACCTGTTAGGGAGCGATAGGAATAGAGGCGTGACATTATCAAAAACAGAGAGTCATGTTACTGTAGTGATTGTATTAATAAAGAAGGCTGTGGCAGATAAAATACTAAAAGCTGACATGTTTTCAGTACTTCTAGATATTTCAACAAAGAAGCAGTGATATGCTGTAACAGGGCCAAATTCAAGAGCCACCCAGAAAAAGTTGGGTTGCTAAATGGTCAGCTGTGCAGGTCCCACAGGAAAAAAACTCCTTTAACTTTTTCAAAAAGTTAAAAAAAAATTATTGAAGCAAAATGGTTCACAAGTAAATGTATTAGTAATGCAACACATGGAATTTGAACTACACAAAGGAGTGTACAGAGATGTCTGGTGTTGTGGCTCAGTGGTAGAGCATCTGTCTGGCAGAAGTTACCAGGTTCAGTCCCTGGCATCTCCACTTAAAAGGATCAGTTACTAGGCGATGTTAAAGATCTCTCGGCCTGAGACCCTGGAGAATTGCTACCAGTCTGAGTAAACAATACTGACTGTTACGGGGAATGGTTTAATTGATGTGTGGAACCAGCAAATACAAATACTTGTGATTCCTGATACAACTCAGTCACCCGAACAGCTTTCAGCCGCTTACAAAAGAACGGATATATGGGACCAAGCCAGCGAATGCAGCAATGCAGACTAGAAACCACAAGAAAAAACATGTCAATGGGGAAAAGATGTGGCACTAACTATACAATATGATTACATGGCACAGCTGTATCTAATAAAAGCCCTGCTTCTAAAGTATCAGTCATGATTGCATTCATATACCTTAGGATCGTTCAGATGAGAACCGCTTTTAAGTTCTGCAGACAACTGGAACAGATCTGGAGCTAGTCTAAATTCTACATGGAACATGGAAATTCTAAATGGAACCTTCCTGCTCCCCCCCCCCATAAATCTCCCCAAAATGCTGCTCATAGAGGGCTTTGAGGAGTAGCCGGGGAGGGGAGGAGTCTGCCGCAGGAAGGGGAAATGGGTGAGATTGCCAGTTTAGTTTAGAACCAACTCATTCTCTTCTAGATCATGGACTCTTATGGGGTATGCATTCCCTCCAGGGAGCAATCTACATATGCGTGGGAGGGGGGATATTCAAAACTTCATGGGACAAATGTAGAGCATTTGGGATTTTAAGCAGCTCTACCCCGCAGTGCCTTCTGATAGTGAGTAAAGCAGAATTATATTTATACTGCTTACCAGGGGTCATTTCCTGCAGGACCGGAGCTCCGGCAGTAAAGAGCCCAGGGGGCAGGCACATGCAACAAGCC
>NW_015169275.1:159185-172971 GCF_001447785.1 Gekko japonicus
CCCCCCAATAGCTAGCAATCCAAAAAGTCAAGTGGAGCGGTGGGTGTTGCCTTCTGACACACTTCTGGTGATGTCGGGGGGGGGGGTGGCATATGCAAATGAGTTATGTTAATGAGCTCCTGCACCTCTTTTTCTCCGAAATGACCCCTGGCCTGCCCCCTAGCAATTCCCTGTTTCTTGACAGCCTCGACTACACCATGTGTGCCCGCTTCCCCCCACGCTGCAGCCTCCTGCCTTCCCACCCTCACCCCAGTTGCTTGCAGGCTGGAATAAGAGCCCTGGACAGGCCGGTTCTGGCCCCCAGGCTGTATGTTTGACAACCCTGAGCCAGGCTCAGCCTTTCAAACTGATCAGGAGCATGTGGGCTACTCTGATGCCTAGAGTATAAATGTCATAATGTAAAGCCAAAACTCCAGGAGAAAATAAGGCCAGGAACTTATGTGAGAACCACTTCGGGGTTGTCGCAGAGCTGGGTTTTCACTAGTGCAAACTCTTAATGCTACATAAAGGTAAAGGTTCCCTTGCTCGAAAGCCAGTCGAATCCGACTCTAGGGTTGCGGTGCTCATCTCCGTTTCAAAGCCGAAGAGCCAGCGCTGTCCGAAGACGTTTCCGTGGTCATGTGGCCGGCATGACTAAACACCAAGGCGCACGGAACGCTGTTACCTTCCCACTGAAGTGGTACCTATTTATCTACTTGCAATTTCTTGCTTTCGAACTGCTAGGTTGGCAGGAGCTGGAACTAGAGACAGGAGCTCACCCAGTCTTGCGGCACCCGGGCCTCGAACCGCTGAACTACTGACCTTCCACAGCCTGCAGTTCAGCATCTTAACCACTTGAGCCACCGCAGCTCCCTTAATGCTACATACACATAGCATAAATTCCACGAACACAGGCACAGGACGACTGGTAGTTTAATACATACGATCCAGTTTAATATACCTTCTCAAGCTTTACACAGTCCATCTTCAGAAAAACTGCTGCGCCCTGTGTCTTATTTATGGTGGCAAACAGAATGATGCTGGTCATCTCCATTAGCAAATGATCCATCTCCAAGGCCAAAAGGTTTTCCATATCCATCGGTTATAAAGAGACAGTGCCCCATCATTTCCTGTTGAATAAATGAAATGCAGATTAGAGCTATGTTCCCAAGAGCACGTCTCAGGTACAAGAAGAAGAGATTGGATTTATACCCTGCCTTCACTACCCAAGGGAGTCTCAGAGCGGCTTACAACCTCTTCCCTTCCCCTCCCCACAACAGACACCCTATGAGGCAGGTGGGGCTGAGAGAGCTCTGACAGAAACTGCTCTTTTTCAAGAACAGCTCCGACAGAACTATGGCTTGCCCCAAGGTCACCCAGCAGCTGTACGTAGAGGAGTGGGGAATCAAACCTGGTTCTCCCAGATTAGAGTCTGCGCACTTAACCACTACACCAAACTGGCTCTCAGGTAAATTTGCACTCGTATAATTAACTTGAGAAAAAGCCTGCACAAGCACCAAAACAGAAGTCTCCTATACTTAAAACTTTCTAGAAATAGTGCTCAAGCCTTAAAAACAATCTTCAGTCGGGGACCAATTAAAGTTTAGTGGGCAATTACGGTGTTTAGTTTAGTTTTGTATGTTATCAGAGGAGCTGCGGTGGCTCAGTGGTTAAGATGCTGAACTGCAGGCAGGAAGGTCGGTAGTTCAGCAGTTCGAGACCTGAGTTGCCGCGTGACGGAGTGAGCTCCCGTCCCTGGTTCCAGCTCCTGCCAACCTAGCAGTTCGGAAGCAAGACATTGCAAGTAGATAAATAGCTACCACTTTGGTGGGAAGGTAACAGTGTTCCATGCGCCCGGTGTTTAGTCATGCCGGCCACATGACCACGGAAACGTCTTCGGACAGCGCCGACTCTTCGGCTTGGGAACGGAGATGAGCACTGCAACCCTAGAGTTGGATTCGACTGGCTTTTAAGCAAGGGAAACCTTTACCTATACATTATCTAAATAAGTTTTAATTTTGTAAGCTAAGCACCTTGGAATCTCACAGGGTAGAAGGAGAAGAGGCGTGGGATATAAATATATTTTAAATTATTTTGATGAACTGTTTCAGGCAACTCCAGTTGACAAGTTACAGGACATTGTTCAACCTCAGCCATTTCTACTGGCAACTTCCCTACTTTCACTTACCTGCTACTGCAGAGAAAAATAAGATTCTGGACAGCTGCCACTGTGGAGTTGTCGTTCTGTCCAGTGACAAGGTGCCGGTCTAGGATTACGTGCACTGCATCTGCTTTGCTGGCTGCATGGGGAGAATATATTCGTATGTCTTTTGGCACAGCTTTCTTTCTTCCCCAGAAACACTCAAGTAGAGAAACTACTCACATTTTGTTACTCTATTTAGGAATTTACTGCATGTTTCTAATGTGCTGGACTTGTTTTACTTATTTCCAAGTTATTTGTTTTTTATCTTTTCACAAGTAAAACCCACCAATATTACACTGAACAGCATATGAATAAGTAAGCAAGTATCCTTATCGGGCCATACAGTCCCTGTCCCAAGCACTAAAACTAACATTCGGTATCTACGGGGAAAGAGATGCAACTGAAAGAATGTACATCAACATACCAACCACCAAGGATCAGTACGAAATCTAACAATCTTTTAATGTGTCGGAATACATTTTGACGAGAAACTGTGCTGAGGTTGGTATCAAAGCCAGAATGGATCTTAATCGGCTTTGACATCTGCTCGTTCCAACAATGGGGACCGCCAGACGGCGCTCCGGCAAGTAACCCTCATCCGCCTAACTGGGATCGGAGCGGCTTAGGCTTTTTCTTGAGCCGGCGGGTGCAATGCAAGTGATGCTGCCTCTGACTTACACAGAAATAGCTCAGTCAGAGTTCATCCCACATCTTGGGATCATTATAATTGGAATGGATATGGCTATACCTATGGCCCATCATTAATACCAGCAACACAATTGCAAACATATAAGGATACAACAGCTGGTCTTTATATAAGTGTACTAAAGATCTTGTATACATATGTTTGAATGTGTGTCTATACTATGTTGTAATAGTGACCACTGAGGAAGGCCCTTTGGGGCCGAAACGCGTTTGGTCTTCACTTGGAAAGTGTTGACCCATCACGTGTATTAATATCTGATATGCTTTTATTAGTCTGATACTTGGGGGGAATTTTTTTTAACCCGAATATATTTTAATATGTGTACACCCTAATAAATTTTGTACTTTTATAATATACATGGTCAGCTTAACCCTTCTGGTTCGCAGTGTTATCTTGGGTTGAGTTCCCCCCCTCCCCCCCCCCATTTTTTGTACAGTTAACTGTCAGCAATGGTGCTTGAATCACTATCAATCAAACCCTGTGGTTCCAGACAGCGTTACAATGACATACCACTAAAGTTAGCTCCAGAGTCTTTCGCAAAGTCTTCGACGATAATGGGCAAGGTGGCAAAATGAGGCAGCCTGATCAGTTCATACACAGAGGGCTGAAAGAGACCAGAGAATACTTGGACAACGCAATTCGGCAAAACCGGCACGGGAAGAATTCTTTCCAGGGGACCACCAAGAACCCGTGGGTTGCTGAGATTCTCACAAAGAATGCTTAATGACTTGGTGGGCCCTGGTTTGAACGAGCGAGACAAGAGCGCCTACACTGCATCCCTTTGCACAGATGCGTTATAAATTAACAGTAAAAGAGACATATACCAGTGGACCATGTAGTCTTAATTTCTAAAAAAGGACACAAAAGACGGATCAGCCCACTCAAATACTAAGCCAGGGGTGTCAAACTCATTTATTATGAGGGCTGGATTGGACATAAATGAGACCTTGTTGGGCCAGGCCATGTGTGTCATAAAATGTAATGCCAGGTAGCGGAGATATAAACTGTATAAAGAACACAAACACAAAGGGTGTTTTTTTGTACTTAAAATAAAAACATGCTTCAAACATCAGCCCTCTTGCAATATTTTAGCAAATATTTGCTAAATATTTTAGCAAACTTCAGAGGACGGCCTGGCGTGATCTGGTCCATGGGGTCGCGAAGAGTCGGACTCGACTGTGCGACTGAACAACAACAACAAATATTTTGCTTATTTAACAGTGTCTGTTAACTGACACCTCTTGCTCTGAATTATTGCATCAAAATGTCTGTGCTGTTGCAATCTTGAGTATGCCAATCAGGTGTAATTGTAAGCTGCAAACATACAATGACGCAGCAGCAGCAGAACTGGAAGAAGAAGCAGAAGACAGCCAGTTCCGCTGCAGGCCTGATAGAAGCCCTCCAGGGGCCTGATTTGACCCCCCTGTACTAAGCCATTCTTCTCCTTTCATACTTGAGTGCAAAACCGTTTAAATTCATTTGCATATTTCTATTGTCTTCGTGCGTACTCGCTTCACATGCTTACAGAAGTTCGGGCACATCAGTCACAAAGTAAGAACTACCAAAAAAAAACCCCAAACCCAACCCCAAAAACCCTGCGCACAGTGATTACAATTTTATTGCCGCTTTCTTGGGATTATTTTTTATAAATTTACAGGACTATAAAATGAGATAATAAATAAATAAATATAGCTTAAATCACTCCTACAGAGAAAAGCCAGTAAGATATGTGCCTAGCATCGCTGAAATAACAACACCACAGGAGGCTTTGGGCAAATCTGTAATCTAATCAAGCAACAGTATCTGGGTCACCAACTAATTAGAATGAGAATTCTACACAAAAGTATCCGGTTCGTGCTTACCCCTGTTAAACTGTATCCTTCAAATACCCAGGATTTGTCCTCGTTTGTAGCACAGCATAAGGCAGCAACTCCATGTCCAACAGCACAAATGGGTTCTGCAAAGACACACCATTACATCTAAAAAAGGGTACAGAGTACACTCTGGCACGTAATAGACTCACTAATAAAGCAGCAGAAAAGAATCCCTACTCTTGCTACTCCGATTATTACCAGATAGTACCCTTACTTAATCTGTATATATTTATTCTTCCCTGTCTAACTATCACAGAAATGAGAGTATCATGTCTATAAGGGACATGAGCGCTTTCACTTAATCAGGAGTGTTGATGGAAGAAAGACTGGGATAATTCAAAAAAAAAAAACACCATTACAAGATATTTCAAAAAGTTCAAGAATTCAAAAACATGTAGGGATAGGAGATAGTTCACGATTACATATAAGTAAAAAACTTATTTCCAGATGCCAACCTCCCGGCGGGGCCTGGAGACCTCTCCGCCAGAACCAGGCTGGGAGGAGGGTCACCCAGCTGCCGCTCGCCTCCCCCCCCTCCCACTTCCTCCAGCCCCCTGCCTCTCTTGCAAAAATAGCCTCCTCCCTTTAACTCTCGCGACGCTAGAGGGGAATGCAAATGCCTCCCCTCCTTCCCCCCCCAGCTCCCAGACGGCAGATTCCCCAGACTCGCTTCTTCTCAGCCTCAATCATTCACACACCTACACACACACACACACCCTACTACTTCAACAACTCCTGGAAAGAGCGGGGTCGACCTCTCGGGTGCTATCAGGGCTACTTTTTAAAGGGAGCTCTGCGGGGATGGGGGGATGGGCGTGTGAGAGAGAGGCTTTCCTTTCCTGATTCCCTGACTGCTGAGAGAAGAGGAGATGGAGGCAGGGCGAGCGGATGGCGGGTGGTGAGGTGTGCTGCTGCCTCCCCCCCTCCCGGCAGAGCTCCCTTTAAAAAGTGCAGAGCCACGACCACCCGTGCGCCACGCCCCCCACGTGCCGCCGGCGGGTTCCCCGGCAAAAGCTTCCCCGGCTGCCTCCGCCGGGTGCTCCTGAGTTGCTATGGGCGCCAGAGGGGCGGGCGCCCGGTTAGGGCAGCGGCGGGGGGTTGCGGGGGGTGTGTGTTGGGGGCGCAGTTTGGCGCCCCTGAGGGCCGGCGCGCCCTAGGCCAGACACTAGCTGGCCTAGTGATAGAGCCGGCCCTGAGTTCACAAAATGGGAAACCAGATCGAAGCAAATTTTACAAAGTATTCATATGCAGTTGCATCATTAACATTTACTGTAATCATGACTGGGATTTTAATGCTGGTGAACATTATGGGGGAGGGAAGAGCCACATTTAAATAGATGCCAGAGGAATGCAGGTAAAGTTTCTTCCGTCTTCATTTACCCCAGAAGATGGCTCCCTTCCTTGACCCGGATTTATCTGGCCACAGTACTTGCAAGGCTAGACTGCTGTAATGTATTCTACGTGAGTCAGCCCTGAAGACAACCTGGAAATTGCACCCGATGTAGGATGCTGCAGCTTGAGCACTGTCAACGGCTCCGTTGGTTACCAATTAGTTTTCAGGTTAAAATCAAGTGCTGACTATCATCTACAAAGCCCTTCATGGCCTACAACTCCTGTATCAAAAGGACCACCTCTCCCGATGCCCCACTGTGACAGCTGCGCTCCTCTGAGCAAAGTCTGCTGAAGGTTGTTGTTTTGTTGTTCAGTCGCACAGTCGAGTCCGACTCTTCGCGACCCCAAGGATCAGATCACACCAGGCCTTCCGGTCTTCCGCCATCCTCTGAAGTTTGCTCAACTTTGTTGCATCTATGACACTGTCTAACCATCTCATCCTTTGCCGTCCCCGTCTTCTTTGACCTTCAGTCTTTCCCAGCATCAGGGTGTTCTCCAGGGAGTGCTCCCTTCTCATTTGGTGGCCAAAGTACCTGAGTTTTGGCTTCGGTATCTGGCCTTCCAGGGAACAGTCAGGGTTGATTTCTTTTTAGGACTGACTGATTTGATCTCCTTGCAGTCCAAGGGACTCTCAAGAGTCTTCTCCAGCACCATAGTTCAAAAGAATCTATTCTTTGGCGCTCGGCCTTCCTTATAGTCCAACTCTCACAGCCATACATGACTACTGGGAATACCATTGCTTTGACCACGCGGGCTTTTGTTGGCAGGGTGATGTCTCTACTTTTTATCATGCTGTTGAGGTTCGCCATCGCTTTCCTCCTGAGGAGCAGGCGTCTTTTAATTTCATGGCTGCTGTCACAGTCTGCGGTGATCTGGGATCCCAGGAACGTGAAGTCTGTCACTACTTCCACGACTCCCCCTTCTATTTGCCAAGGAGTGATGGGGCCGGATGCCATGATCTTCGTTTTTTTGATGTTGAGCTTCAAGCCCACTTTTGCGCTCTCTTTTGCTGAAGGTGCCACCCTGCAAATGGGTAAAATCGGCGGCTGCCTGTACCTGGAGCATTCTCCGCTGTGGCTCCCACTTTATGGCAGGGCCTGCCTCAGGATGTTAGGAAGGATCCCGCAATTCACTTCTCCCATTCCATCGCATGTGTAAAATGGAATTGTTCAGGAGGGCATTTTTACAAAGGCTACAATGGCTATACAGGATGATGCTTTTATTAAAGCACAAGGGCTGTGGTTTACGGCACTGTTTATTGTAGGCATTATCTTGTTCTTGATGGTGGTGGGGAAATGCTGTCAAGTTGCAGAATTTAGGATTACAGAATTTAGAAGACAGTGCAGCCAGAACAAGATGACCCACATAGATCAGGCTAACCTGAGCTACCCAGGTCATCTTGTTCTGACCGCACCGTTTTCTAAATTCTGTAATCCCGTTTTTTTATTTCTTATAGGTCATGTCATGTCTTCGACTATTTTATTGCACTGTGTTCTAATCTTGTAACCCAATCATTACACTGTTTATTGTTTGCCTCTTAATGCTCCTATTGCATTGTTTTTAGATTTTTGTAACACATCTTGAGTCTAGTGAGAAAGGCAGACTATAAATAAATAACTAATTATGTGCTGAGCAGGGGTAATTTCCTGCAGGAGTGCACAGGAGCAGAGCTCCCGCAGTAAAGAGCCCAGGGGGCGGGCACATGCAACAAGCCCCACCCCCTGCTCCCAGCAGCCCTCGGTCAGAGCAAGAAGCAGCCAGGTAAGCAGCAGAGGGCCCCCCACCCCCCCAGTCCAAAACAGTCCAGTGGCACCTTTTAAGACCAGGTTTTATTCAGGTACAAGCTCTCCCTCCTCTGTGAGGACAGATCTGCGTGTTCCCCCCCAATCCAAAACAGTCCAGTGGAGCCTGAGCGGTGGGTGTTGCCTTCTGACACACTTCCGGTGATGTCAGGGGGTGTGGCATATGCAAATGAGTTACGCTAATGAGCTCCTGCACCTCTTTTTCTACGAAATGACCCCCGGTGGTGAGTAAGCAATGTATACTGGAAGATATTATTTTAACTGTGCATTTCTAATATGCGTTCGCTTCTCAATTGGCTACAGCTGTTCTTATATTACTGAAGTGAACAATGGTTTGCTACCCACATCATCAATAACCTCTCTTTAACGACTCCTGGACTGACCAGAAACAGAATTATTCATAGCGTCTTCCCGCACGCTTCCTAGTCCAAGCTGTACAAAAAAATATTCAAACCAGTGTAAATCCCTGTGGATTCTTACTCACTGTTCTCAGAGCTGAAATGCTGCAAGATCCTAGCTAAGTAACCGCTGTTTGCCAGATCTGTCATAGCACCAGGACAGTCAGGAATCAACAATGCATGGTATCGGGCACCTAGGGAAGAAGGACAAAATAAGGTGTATGTATTCTTGGTATGAGATGTTCAGGGGACCTAAAAGCTTGTCCACTTTGATAGGGAGGGGAGAGGGGGAAAGATGGGGACTGTAACTCGTTCCACACCTCATCATTTCTCCCTCATGCTGCCACCAGTGTTCCCTCTGAGCTGAGTTAGTGTGAGCCAGCTCACAGTTTTTTAGTCTCTGGCTCACGCATTTTTCCCTTAGCTCAGGAAGGAGGGCTCCGGAGCAAACTGATTGATGCAGCAGCCAGATCACTCGCTCACAACTTTAATGCCAGTAGCTCACACAGTAGAATCTCTGCTCGCTAGACTCCACAGCTTAGAGGGAACACTGGTTGCCACTAGCCTAATGCTCGCTCTACTCAAGGGCCATGAGGAACTGGAGGCCCAGTGTTCTTCTGCCATTCCCGTCCATCCTTAAAGGCACTGTCACACAGGTTCTGTCCACTGCCTCCACTCAACCACTACCTCCAGAATCTGAGGAAGAAGAAGAAGAGATTGGATTTATATATTTTTTATTTATTTCTTTGAGATTTATATCCTGCCCTTCCAAGCGGCTCAGGGTGGCGGTTACTTATACCCCGCCCTTCACTACCCAAGGGGGTCTCAGAGTGGCTGACAAACTCCTTTTCCCTTCCCCTCCCCATAACAGACACCCTTGTGAGGTAGGCAGGGCTGAGAGAGAAAGAAGAAGAGGGGGAGGAGATTGGATATATAGAAGAAGAGATTGGATTTATACCCAGCACTTCACTACCCAAGGGGGTCTCAGAGCGGCTGACAAACTCCTTTTCCCTTCCCCTCCCCACAACAGACACCCTTGTGAGGTAGGCAGGGCTGAGAGAGAAAGAAGAAGAGGAGGAGGAGATTGGATATATAGAAGAAGAGATTGGATTTATACCCCACCCTTCACTTGGAGTCTCAGAGCGGCTGACAAACTCCTTCCCCTTCCCCTCCCCACAACAGACACCCTGTGAAGTAGGTGGGGCTGAGAGAGAAAGAAGAAGAGGAGGAGGAGGAGACGGAGGAGGAGATTGGATATATAGAAGAAGAGATTGGATTTATACCCCACCCTTCACTTGGCCAAACTGGCTGGTAAAGAGGGCGTTCTTTCCCTTCAAGGTAATCTAAGGGAGGTAAGCTTTGTACTGCCTGCCACTCTCCTGAATACAGCTCCGATGGTTTGCGGGTGGGGGGCGGCGGAGGGGAGAGCACTTTGGAAACACAGTCCTAATGCAGGATTGAGAAGGAGGAGGGCTTAGAATAAAAGTTCTGGAGCAGCAGAAAGAGCTGTTCTTTCTTCCAGAGGGCAGAGCCAGAAGGAAGGCTGCTGCAGGGGAGAGGCCCTAATCCTGAGTCTAGTGCCACTTGGAATAGTGAGCTAGGGACAGTATATATTTAGACGCCTTAGGGCATTTGATTTCTTTTCACCCACTTACTGTTATTATTCTGCACCTTGTTCTTTGACCTCCTATAAAATAAACCTTTTCCTTGTTTCTCTCTGCCTAGTCCTCACGCCTGTTATTCAGCCAAAAGGGAGGTCTGAAGGTCTTGAGAGGGTACTCTGGGCCTCCTCAAGGGAGCCTGGAACCAGAGTGGTGGCAGCGTCAGGTGACACCCCACCTGAGCCGTGACAGTGCCATAAGTACAAGGGAAGCCTTGAGCAACTGAAGGGACCCTTTTTCTTTCTAAAAGCACGGCTACAACTTCAAATGAGACATTAACTGCTCCACTGTCAGAGACAGCCAGTGTAAAATACTAGTACGAAATGCTAACAGTTTACGTGGACATTGTGGAAAGAAGCATCTCCAGTTCAGAAGACCAAGCAGAGTGAATGGTGCGTGGAAGACGCAAAAGGGAAACTGAGTCACAGCACCGGCTTTTCCAGAATACTATTTCACCGTCATATATATGGCAGAAAAAGATGTGACAGAAAAGAATCTACATCGATTTTAATTTGATTTATTCTTTGGACTCGAAACGAAATCATCAATACATAGCGTGCATGATCATGCCAAAGGGAAGCACTTTTGAATTCCCACTGATTTCAGTAGACAAATACTTAGTAAAGGTAAAGGTTCCCTTGCTCGAAAGCCAGTCGAATCCGACTCTAGGGTTGCGGTGCTCATCTCCATTTCAAAGCCAAAGAGCCAGCGCTGTCCGAAGAAGTTTCCGTGGTCATGTGGCCAGCATGACTAAACACCAAGGTGCACAGAACGCTGTTACCTTCCCACCGAAGTGGTACCTATTTATCTACTTGCAATTTCTTGCTTTCGAACTGCTAGGTTGGCAGGAGCTGGAACTAGAGATGGGAGCTCACTCCATCATGCGGCCCCCAGGTCTCGAACTGCTGAACTGCTGACCTTCCACAGCCTGCAGTTCATCATCTTAACCACTTGAGCCACCGCAGCTCCTAGACAAATACTTAGCTATCCCTTAAACTCAATGGGACGTCAAAGTGCTCAACTGTAGCTGAATATGCAGTGAGAAAGAATACCGTGCTTCTACAGATGGCAGTGAACTGCATATCAAAAGTTACCTTACCATCCGTCGATTCTAGTTTGGCAGGATTTGCATAGGATTTCATACGGAAGTCCTGGATCCAACGCGTGTTTGCCTCATTAACATCAACAAAATCAATAGGCTTCCCCTAGAAGAATCATTTTTCAAAGTTCAACTCACACAAAGATAAGCAATAAGCCTTTTAGTTTAAAAGTTAAATGTTGAATGTGTTTCTATACATTGGCCAAATTTGATATGGCTGATATTAATGTATAAACTATTTCTTCTTGCGCTTATCGTTAACAAGAAAAGACTGTTCATATACAATAAAACTGGTCCCGATATTGTAAAAACACATAATTTTAAACAGAGACAGCAACACTAAAAATATAGCTCAAGAACCCGCTCTTCTGCTGCTTCTTGAAGAACACAGTCTCAAACTAGGGTTGCGAAGTCAGATTTTTGCTGCAGCGGGGGACTCCCGGCTGGTGGCTGGAGTGCACGTGTGCCACATCCACGTCACTTGGAAGTGACGCGACCACGCTGGGCATGCTGGGGGCGGGGCCACGACCATCCGAGGGGAAAACATAGAGTTTTCCCTCGGATGACTGTGGCCCCGCAGTACCTCAAGTAAGAAGAGAGAAGAAGAGATTGGATTTATACCCCACCCTTCACTACCTCGGGGACATAAGAACATAAGAGACGCCAATGATGGATCAGGCCAAAGGCCCATCCAGTCCAACACTCTGTGTCACACAGTGGCCAGAAATACCAGTGCCATCAGGAGGTCCACCAGTGGGGCCAGGACATTAGAAGCCCTCCCACTGTTGACCCCCCCCCCAAAGCACCAAGAAGACAGAGCATCTCAGAGCAGCTTACAAACTCCTTTCCCTTCCCCTCCCCACAACAGTCACCCTGTGAGGTAGGTGGGGCTGAGAGAGCTCTGACAGAAACGGCTCTTTTTCAAGAACAGCTCTTATCAGAACTAGGGCTTGCCCAAGGTCATCCAGCCAGGTGCAAGTGGAGGAGTGGGGAATCAAACCCGGTTCTCCCAGATTACAGTCCTCGCACTTAACCACTACACCAATCTTGGGGTTGTAGTGAGCAGCTTGATGAAAACACCAACTCTGTGTGGAAATGGTAGAAAAAGACAGACTCTGTGCTGGGTATGCTTAGGAAAGGTAGTGAAATTACAATGGCCAGTATGATAATGGCACAGTATAGATCTGTGGTGCAGCCTCATTTGGAACACTGTGTACAGTTGTGGTCACCATCTCTTTAAAAAATATGGCTGAGCTGGAAAAAGGTAGAAGAAAGAAACCAAGATAATTGGACGGCAGGAACACAATTCCTATAAGGAAAGGCTAAAGAGAGCTTGGGATCTTTCCATTTAGATAGATAACGTTTAAGGGGAAATATGATAGACGCTTATAAAATTATGCATGAGGCAGAGAAAGTAAAGAGAACTTTTTCTCCCTCTCACATAATACTAGAACTCAGGGACAGTCAATGAAGTTGATGGGCAGTAAATTCAGGAGAGGCAAAAGGAAATACTTCTTTACTCAACAAGTAATATTATGCATGGGATAGAGCAGGTTGAGAAAGAAGTCCTTTTCTCCCTTTCTCACAATACAGGAACTCGTGGGCACTCCATGGAATTGCTGAGCGGTCGGGTTAGAACGGATAGGAGGAAGTCCTTCTTCACCCAAAGAGTGATTAGCACATGGAATTCACTGCCACAGGAGGTGGCGGCGGCTACAAGCATGGACGGCTTCAAGAGGGAATTAGATAAGCATATGGAGCAGAGGTCCATCAGTGGCTATTAGCCACAAGGTATAGATAGGGACTCTCAGGCTGGGGCAAATGATGCTCTGTATTCTTGGTGCTTGGGGGGGCAACAGTGGGAGGGGCTTCTGGTGTCCTGGCCCCACTGCTGCACCTCCTGATGGAACCTGGTATTTTTGGCCACTGTGTGACAGAGTGTTGGACTGGATGGGCCATTGGCCTGATCCAACATTGGCTCCTCTTATGTTCTTATGTAAGTCATTAAGTTGAAGAAGAAGAGTGGGTTTTTATAGCCTGCTTTTTTCTCTGCCCTAAGGAGTCTCAAAGCAGCTTACAATCACCTTCCCTTCCTCTCCCCACGACAGGCACCTTGTGAAGCAGGTGGGGCTGAGAGAACTGTAACTGGCCCAAGGTCACCCAGCCAGCTTCACGTGGAAGAGTGGACAATCAAACTCGGTTCTCCACGTTAGAGTCTGCCGCTCTTAACCACCACACCATGCTGGAATTTACCGCCTGTGAACTTTAGCACAGATGGTTTTAACAGGGGATGACACAGATTCATGGAGAATAGGTCCCATCAATGGCTACTAGCCATGATGATTAAAGAGAACCTTCACATTCAGAGGCAGGAAACATCAGGGACAGGCCTTGTTCACTATGACCCATCTGTTAGCTTTTCAGGGGAACCTTTGGGTCACTGTGTGAAACAAGATGCTGGACTGGATGTGACACTGGTCTGATCCAGCAGGGCACATGTTATGTACTTATTACAGTATTTTGTCGATGGCTTTCACAGCCGGAGTTCATTAGTTGCTGTAGATGTTCGGGGTTGCGTGGCCATGGTCTTGGCACTGTAGAACCTGACGTTTCGCCAGTAGCTGTGACTGGCATCCTCAGAGGTATAGCACAGAAAGATGGAGTACTCTCTG
>NW_015169275.1:173052-175351 GCF_001447785.1 Gekko japonicus
TCCCTACGAAGACAGGTTAAAACACGGGGCTCTTTAACTTGGAGAAATGACGGCTGAGGGGTGACATGATCGAGGTTTATAAGATTATGCATGGGATAGAGCAGGTTGAGAAAGAGGTCCTTTTCTCCCTTTCTCACAATACAAGAACTCGTGGGCACTCAATGAAACTGATGAGCAGTCGAGTTAGAGCAGATAAAAGGAAGTCCTTCTTCACCCAAAGAGTGATTAACACATGGAATTCACTGCCACAGGAGGTGGCGGCGGCTACAAGCATGGACGGCTTCAAGAGGGAATTAGATAAGCATATGGAGCAGAGGTCCATCAGTGGCTATTAGCCACAAGGTATAGATAGGGACTCTCAGGCTGGGGCAAGTGATGCTCTGTATTCTTGGTGCTTGGGGGGGGGGGGCGTAACAGTGGGAGGGCTTCTAGTGTCCTGGCCCCACTGGTGGACCTCCTGATGGCACCTGGTATTTTTGGCCACTGTGTGACAGAGTGTTGGACTAGATGGGCCACTGGCCTGATCCAACATTGGCTTCTCTTATGTTCTTATGGAAGTCATTAAGTTGAAGAAGAAGAGTGGGTTTTTATAGCCTGCTTTTTCTCTACCCTAAGGAGTCTCAAAGCAGCTTACAATCATGTTCCCTTCCTCTCCCCACGACAGGCACCTTGCGAGGCAGGTGGGGCTGAGCGAACTGTAACTGGCCCAAGGTCACCCAGCCGGCTTCACGTGGAGGAGTGGACAATCAAACTCGGTTCTCCATGTTAAAGTCTGCTGCTCTTAACCACCACACCATGCTGGAATTCACTGCCTGTGAACTTTAGCACAGATGGTTTTAATAGGGGATGACACAGATTCATGGAGAATAGGTCCATCAATGGCTACTAGCCATGATGATTAAAGAGAACCTTCACATTCAGAGGCAGAAAACCAGGAGGAAACATCAGGGACAGGCCTTGTTCTCTATGACCCAGCTTTTCAGGGGAACCTTTGGGTCACTGTGTGAAACAAGATGCTGGACTGGATGTAACACTGGTCTGATCCAGCAGGGCACATGTTATGTACTTATTACAGTATTTTGTCGATGGCTTTCACAGCCGGAGTTCATTAGTTGCTGTAGATGTTCGGGGTTGCGTGGCCATGGTCTTGGCACTGTAGAACCTGACGTTTCGCCAGTAGCTGTGACTGGCATCCTCAGAGGTATAGCACAGAAAGATGGAGTACTCTCTGACCGATTTCCCACAGCCGCTGCTCTGCGCTCGCTCCTCTCTTTGCCCCAATGGTACTTGTCAATTTCCCACTCGAAGCCCCACGGCCACATTTTGACCCGCAGTTTTGCCCGATTTTGCCCGTGGTTTCACAATTCTCAAAAAAACAGGATTACGAAACTGCAGGGGAAATCGGGCGAAGCCGTGGGTCAAAATGCGGCCGCAGGCTTCGAGTGGGAAATTGACAAGTCATTGACAAGCTGGCCCTTGGAGAGGAGGGGAGGCAGTTTAAACTGCCTTCCTGTGGCTTGCCTGGGTGCCCCACGGCTGCGGGGAGCCCGGGCAAGCTGGCCCTTGGACAGACGGGGGGAAATGCCTCCCCGATCCTTCCAGGGCCCCCCTGGCCCGCCCGCCTCTGAGTCACCAGGGGTATGTGTCACTCTCCAGGCCTTCCCTCTGCAGCCAGGCACGCAGAGGTTTTAACATGGCCAACTCCGAAGCCAGCTGGAACTCCGTTCCTGTGTGTTCCTGCCCAAAAATAGCCCTGGTCTTAACTATTATTGTAAGCCACCTTGAACCACGAGGAAAGGTGAGCAATAAAATGTTTAAATAAATAAATATAAATACATCTTGGAACTGAATTCAGGCACCCTTCAGCCGCAAAACAGAGCAGCCTATGAAAAATTCACCAAAGAAAGTAGAGTCGTGGGCTTGTATCCAGACTAGACATATCTACATGACTCCCCTCCCTCCTGACAGCCCCCAATCCTGTTCCTGGAGGAGGGGAGACCTTCAGGAACAGGATTTCTGGGGACATCTTGAGCTGTTGTGGCCGTGGGGAAAAATCATGCTCAGACTGTGGGTGATCCTTGACATGTGGAAACTAGTATTAGTCTGGATCCAGCCCTCAGGGAGGGAAATCAATTCACTACTGATGGTTTTCAGACTACCATGGTATACTCTGCAGTTAATAGCAAACACTCTCACTTACCCCAGGGGTAGCAACCTGTAGATTAAAAGCAGCACTTGCCAGTGTAAAAGAATGAAGGAAGGAGTCAGCAGACACACCTGATAACCAAGAACAAAAACA
>NW_015169276.1:0-3255 GCF_001447785.1 Gekko japonicus
TTTTTCTACAAAAAGAGCCCTGAATTGTTGACAGTGCCCCGCCCACGCCAGCAGGGCTGGCTTTAAGCCTTGATGATACAGCCACAGCCACGGAAGCCTTCCCCCTTTCTGAAGCTGCGTGGGCACCAAATCACCCAACCCCCTCAGCCCTGAGATATTCCAGCCGGAAGTTGAAGGACACTGACCTGAGACACTTCCTTGGAGGATCAGTGCATTTCCTGCTTGGCAGGAAGCCTCCGACGTCAGAGAGAGGCAGCTATGAGCATTCCAAAACCAGCATCGATATTTTTATTTATAGTCATATAGATAAGGTCATCTTCCTCTCCCCCCCACCGTCAGCATTTAGTTGTGGCACTGCCCGGCAACACCACATCTTCCGCATAGCGACAGGACCCGCCTTCGCGTAGAATACACTGCTTCATTCAAGCCGGCTCCTTCCAGTCCACGGGGAGAGTCTAGCTCTCTGGGAAAATGTAGCTGAACTGGTTCAGGATTTGTTCCACAACTTGATTCTGGAACACCATATGCATGGTCATGTTCCCTTCTTCGGCCTCTGGCTTCAGCAGCGTGGGCCCAAATACGATGGCAACGCTCTGTGCCGACATGCGGTTCTCCTTCCGGAACTCAATAACCCTGGGGAAAGAACAGAAGGACTCAGAAGCCCTGCAAGGGGACGGGGTCTCATCTGGTTGTGTCTCGTGGTCACTGCCTGGCGAGTGTTAGACAGGTGCCAACTTGCACCAGTTAAAAACCCAAACCGCTTATCTGCCGCTCGCCTTCCCACCCGGCCACCTGACACTGGAGCTGCCACAGGGTTACCACCCCCCAGGTGGGGCCTGGAGAACATACAAAGGGGATAATAGGGGGAACCCTCACTCGGGGGCCGGGGTGCTGACTGCAGGGTCCACGCCAGGCAGCTGCTCACCTGCAGAGATGCTGGAAAAGGGCCTTCATGGTGTCACGGTTAGCAGCAGGGAGAGAATGCACCAGCTCCCTTAAATGGAAGCTTCGCTTGGCCGGCTCTGGGATTTCTGCAAACACCCAGAAAGGAAAATTCTCATTCGTCTGTTCTTGCCAACACATGATTATCTGCCCCCATGCTTTAATTTCTGGAATGGAACGACTGCATCCTGATATCTTAGCAGCGGCTGAGTCCTCTTTGGTCATGGTAACGTCTCGTAAGAGAAATGTCTGACTGTCAATGCGCCCTAACCCTCTGGGGCAGCCAAGTAGGAGACGTGGATGTGGAGAAATGCATGAGGCCGCATCCGGCAGTCTCCCAACAAGATGCTAGAAAAAGGGGATAGAGATGTGCAAAGCAAACACACGTCCGCTCAGGGCCGGCCCCAGCATATTTTGCACCCTAGGCGAGGATCCCTTCTGGCGCCCCCCCAGTCAGATGGCAAGAACAAACACAATATTGCTGAACAATTTCATAATATAATATATAAGACAATACAAATGCTGTTATAATTATTATTTTGTTTCCACAGATGGATACATCAAGAGACTAAAGTCTCAATGCAGGCAGGACGAACCTTCCCAGGCTTGACTGTCCGTTTCGACCTTTTGTCTTTATCAAACGTCCTATGAAAAATAAAACAGTTTGGCGGGGAGGGGGTGCAGTTTGGCGCCCCTAAGGGCCGGGGTGCTCTAGGCGAATGCCTAGTTCGCCTACTGTGCGAGCCGGCCCTGCGTCCGCTACAAGACCGTGCTGGTGCCTCAGACGCACAGTGTCTCCAGTCCGGGCAAATGCTATATCTATAGACCAGTAGAGGTCGTCTAGGCAGAAGTGAAACAGAGATGAGGCTAGATAATTCTGTGGGGCCCCAACTCGCTGATTCCTAAACAGGACGCTGAAGGGCCTCCCCCACACACCATAAATACTGGTAGCAGTAGGCTCCACAGAACGGAAAACACAATTCCTGGCTTTCTGCAAACTATGCAAAAATGAAAAGGGCTTTTTCACACACATAATAGGACTGTAGTGTAATGAAATGCTTCAGGAAGATGCTTTGGTAAAGGGACAGAGACAAATGGACTATAGTACTTAGGGTAGCCAGGTGTACTTATCTGGCTGGCAGGGGGTGGGAGGAGGCCTTCTGGGAATGGGGAGGGTGGGGCAACATCGTCCGCACAATGATGTCACATGGAAGTGACGTCATTACGCGGGACACGTCGCATAGTGACACTCTAGCATATTGGTCAAGACTATGGTTACCACAGAGTTTTGTCCAAAATGCTAGAGCGTCGCTGTGCGACATCATCGCACCGATGACATCAACGTGGGAGGGGCTGTTCAGGGGTGGGGCTTCCCCTGCTGGCCAGCTGCCCCGGGGTAAACCCTGCCCCAACCGGGGGGTCTGGCAACCCTAATAGTACTGTGTACTGTCTGTTGCTGTAAGTCTGCTCCTAGTATGTCATTTCTGCATTGTTTAATGTGTCATATTTAAATGCTTATGCATTGTTTCAGCATTATTTCAGCTCTGTTTCAGGGCATTTCTGCATGTTTCTTTCCTCATTGGTTTATCCTGATTTCTGCACACAGTTTTGTGTCTTGAGTTTACACTTTGGTCCCTGCCCAGGTTTTTTCCTCTGGTTCTTTTGAGACCACTTTTACCCTAACATTTTTCTAGAAACGGATTCTGAATTGTCTTTTTCCTCATGCATCAGGTGTCTGTCTGTTTTCTTTGCCCCGCCCACTTCCACCCACCTCCACCCCACTTTTTGAGGACCAGACTCTCTCCCCTCCCCCTGGCCATGAAGACAAACAGTTTCAGCGTTGTTGTTTTTTAACACAACCCTAAAATATCAATATTATGGACGAAGTCATGTTGTAATGATCATTTAAGCAGGTTCTCTGAATTCCCGGCTTTCATTAAAGTCGCGTGTGTGGAAAAGGTCTTAGACTTCTACAGTTCAGACCCTGCTATTTGACGTCTTATTCGGTTGACTGCACTGTCTCACACTGTGCAACCCACCTTGAGTCCAGTGAGAAAAGTGCACTATAAATAACACATGAAATAATAGAAAATAAAACAAATAATTTTACATTCTGCGTTTCTTTTTAACTCAACAGTTCAGACCCTGCTATTTGACGTCTTATTCGGTTGACTGCACTGTCTCACACTGTGCAACCCAACCCACTGTCTCACACTGTCCAACTCACCAATGAGAAAGGTGCACTATAAATAACACACATAAAATAATAGAAAATAAAACAAATAATTCTACACTCTGTGTTTCTTTTTAACT
>NW_015169276.1:5716-18464 GCF_001447785.1 Gekko japonicus
CCATTTCTCTTCTGCTCTACCAAGCCGATTAAATATACATGGTACCGATTATGATATACATGGTACTGTTGCATCCTTTACTGTTTTACTGCAGACTGACACAAGCCATTTCTCTTCTGCTCTACCAAGCCGATTAAATATACATGGTACCGATTATGATATACATGGTACTGTTGCATCCTTTACTGTTTTACTGCAGACTGACACGGCTCCCCTCTGAAATGCTTTACTGCATGACGCCAAGACACCACACTGAGGACATATCTGGCAACACAAATGCCAAGAGTGAGGTCTAGCACTGAGCCATGGCCCCTTTTAGCGAAAACTGAGCAACCCCTTACCGTGGTCAACTTTATAGCGCAGTTTCTGTATCGTAGCCAGATTTCCGCTTACCCGGTACAGCCCATCAATATCCAAACCTGGGGGAGGAAAAACGACATTCATCCATGTGCCCAGAAGGATAGAGCTGTAGATTCTGATTGCTAAACAAATTCTGAATTCAGAACTTGGATTGATGTTCTGGGTACAGAATTCAACTTATTTTTAGCACTTAGTACCAGGGGTCATTTCCTACAGGAGCGCACAGGAGTGGGCACATGCAACAAGCCCCACCCCCTGCTCCCAGCAGCCCTCAGTCAGAGCAAGAAGCAGCCAGGTAAGTTGCAGCACTCCCCCTGGTTCAAAACAGTCCAGTGGCAGCTTTAAGACCCAGTTTTATTCAGGTACAAGCTCTCCCTCCTCTGCAAGGATAGATCTGCACATTCCTCCCCTCCTCCAATAGCTAGCAATCCAAAATAGTCCAGTGGAGCCTGAGTGGTGGGTATTGCCTTCTGACACACTTCCGGTGATGTCAGGGGGTGTGGCATATGCAAATAAGTTATGCTAATGAGCTCCTGCACCTCTTTTTCTACGAAATGACCCCTGCTTAGTACCCAAAGTTCTGCTCATAGGAGAGGCCAGACATTAGCATGGGATGGGGGGGGGGACACGCACACAGTGTTGGCATACCTCTGTTTTCTACGGTGCGGATGCACATCCGGACAAACTGAGGCACAGTGGTTTTCTCACGTTCACACAGAGTTTGTAGAGGGCACCCAAACACCTGATCTAAACAACAAAGAACACACATACACACACAATTCAAAGCGGTCTGGCCAGAAGCGGTTTGTGCTCCGCTCTCTCAGCTGCGTTCCATGGATACCTCCTGGCCACTGTGCTGAAAGCGTGCCGCACACAGCCACAGACTCAGAAACAAACATGAAACATTTAGTAAGATTAGCTTTTTTAAAAATAGTTTTCAGAAAACCAAATACGCTACTGAAGGCCTAAATGGCACATCAGGGCCTCCTCCCGTCCTCCCCAGGACCACGTGACCAGCTATAGGTTGCTACTTCTGTGCTGAGAACTTAATTCCCTGGCATGTGAGGGCCGATTTGGACGAGGACCCAGGGCGCTCCTAGAGACCGGGAGCATAAGCCGCCCCCCCACCCCCCGCCATGCCATGCCATTGTCTTGACCTGAAGTAACCTGGAAGAGTGTTATGGGCCCCTTTGGGGAAACTGAGGTATACTGACAGGCTGCACCTTCCATGCCAGTTTCTTCGACAGGGCAAAGGGCATCCTTGCCTGGGCTGCTTCAGGTTGGGAAATCTGAACGGGGAGAGAAGGGACGGAGCCAGGGCCGGCTCGCTCACTAGGCAAACTAGGCATTCGCCTAGACCGCGCAGGCCCTTAGGGGTGCCAAACTGCACCCGCCACCACCACCCGCCAAAAGCCCCCCTACCCAGTGCAGCCCATTACTGCGACCTGCCAACCTGTGGGAGGCTCCGCCGGCAGGGGCCGGGAAAGGCGCTGGGTAGCTGGGCGAGGCAGCAGCCGGGCAAAGTGGGTCAGTTGGTGCGGAAATCCTCTGGCTGCCGGCGGCACCTGAGGGAGGACCAGAAGGGATCCTCGCCTAGGGTGCAAAATAAGCTGGGGCCGGCCCTGGATGGAGCCCCCCTCCCCCAAGCCACAGTCCTGACGCGAATGGGGCCCTGCACCTGGGAAGAGAGTTCTGAGCACTGAAACCACAGCTGACTGCCGGGAACTAATATGAATTTTTAGGCTCGGAGTCTGGCAGAGACAACACCAGGCCAGGTTTTTCGAGACGCTTCGCCTCCCAGGAGAGAGGTACCTTTGATGTAGCCTTTTTCTCTCAGGGACTGAAGAGTCGGCCGCCTCAGAAGAAACTTCCGGAGTTTGTTCCGGACTTTGCTGGTCTCACTCTCTGGGTTGAGAGAGCTGGATGAGTGCCAGGAGGCTGTGGGGGGGGGGGAGGAAAAAGGGAGATTTTAGGGATCAAGGTAAAAATGGAGATCACCAGGGGAAGTGAGCGGCCTGCTGAAGTGTGGGTTTGTCTGCCAGTTGCAGTGAAACAGACACCCAAAAACACGGATAGGAGATGTAACCATCCCTTCTGAAATAGTCTGTTAAAAGTGCTTTTTGCTAATTCCAAATCTTTTTTTAAACACTTTTTTATTATTTTATCCTTATACATAACTATATTTCGCTTATATACAATTCCTTCATAAAAGAATCTTCCCACAGTCAAGCTTGTAGTACCAAATTAAGACATTCAAGTAATATTTTTTATCCATTTATACCTGGAGCAGATTACATGACATAAAACAGTGCAAATAGACAGTATAAGACAGTGGTGGCGAACCTGCGGCACGGGTGCCAGAGGTGGCACTCAGAGCCCTCTCTGTGGGCACGCGTGCCATCGCCCCAGCCAGGCCCAGACCATCATTAAAGTGTCGCATTTGGGATCGCTTTCCTTACTTTGTTTGGATCAATTTAACGTATGAGTTGTTTTTTCTAAAGTAAAACCTCAGGATTCAGGTTAAATGGCCGTGTTGGCACTTTGCGATAAATAAGTGGGTTTTGGGTCGCAGTTTGGGCACTCGGTCTCTAAAAGGTTCGCCACCACTGCTCTAGATTTTGGGCAAAGCGATGGTTTTGAGCTGAAATTTACCACAGAGTTTTGCCCAAAACATAGAGCATCGCCATGCGATGTCGGTGCCGCGATGGCCTCACTTCCGGGTGACATCACTGTCCCATGTTTGGGGGCATTTGCAGGCACGGTTTCCCCCACGCCAGCCAGGCCGCGGGGCGAAGCCTGCAGAAGCAGGGAAACCCATGCCCGGACTGGGGAGCAGGCAGCCCTATTCCGCACCACAAGGCTGGGCTTTCGGTAGGGTTGCCAGGTCCCCCCTCGGCACAGGTTGGGTTGCCAGGTCCTGATTTGGGGGTGGAGCTTGGGGAGGACAGGGGGACTTCAGTGGGGGACTGTGCCCTAGAGTGCCCCCTCCAAAGCACCCATTTTCTCCGGTGGAACTGATATGCAGGGTTCTTTTTGTAGAAAAAGCACAGCAGGAACTCATTAGCATAATAGGCCACACCCCTGACAGCACAGCTCATTAGCACATTAGGCCACACCCCCATGTTACCAGAAGTGTGGTTATCCAGCCACACCCAACTTTTGCTGCTTATTCTGTTTACCTTGTTTGTGGTCAAAACCCAGGGCCTTTTTTTTAGAGCAGGAACTCCTTTGCATGTTAGGCCACACACCCCGAATGTAGCCAATCCGAATGAGTTCCTGCTGTTGGGTGTGGCCTACTATGCTAATGAGTTCCTGCTGGGCGTGGCCAACTTGGGAGCCAGCCGGAATTCTGTTCCTGTGCGTTCCTGCCCCAAAATAGCCCTGCTGATATGTATCGACTGGAGATGAGCTGGAATTCCAGGAGATCCCCTGGTCCCACCTGGAGTTAATGGCATCCCCAGACTTAGGACCCAGGTGTCGATCACCTTTCTGGATTTGCCACGGGGGCAGGCGGTGGGTGCAGCATGCCTGGACCTCTCTTCAGTCCAGAGAAATACCAATAGGCAGGGCTGGGGGTGGGGGGGAATACACAGGTGAGAGGCTTTGTCTTCATGTTTGTGTGCGTGCCCACACAGTCACATAGTAAATATTTAGTCTAGCCTCCTGGTAGAAGAAGAGAGGCTAAAAAAAGAATTCAGTTTCCCAGGCCAAGGACCCACCACCAAACAGAGAGCCCCGCCCCCCGCCACAGCATTTCACCATCTGGAATGAAGGTGCAGGGGGAAAAATCAGGGTGGGGGAAAAAATTGTACTAGAACGGAAACCTAGGGAAGCAGGAAGGGAAGAGCCGGGCTGCTTCTCCTTCACTTGCAAAACTCCACCTTAGTTTCTATTTTATTTATTCAGTATTTCCAAATATTAGTTGTTTTGCATTAAAAAGCTTTTTTGATACTGTCCATGGGGTTGAAACTGGCATGATCTGGTCCGTGGGGTCGCGGAGAGTCAGACTCGACTGTGCGACTGAACAACAACAAATTAAAAAGCTTTAAATGCGATAAGATGTCAAAAGGTCTCAGCTTTGGCAAGGCGACGCCTGGGTCGGTGGGCTCGCAGAGGACTGCAAGGCTCATCTCCTCTCAGAATCCCACTCGGGTCTATCCAGGGAGAGATTCCTAATTCCCAGCTTTAGTCACCTAACGGTTTCCTAAGTTATCCCACACGCGGGAGGGGACCTAATTGGCCCACGCTGGGGGTGGTGGTGGTGCATATGAATGCCCTATATCCTATTAGGCTCTATGGGTCACAGCCATTCTTAGCAGGGCTATTTTTGGGGCAGGAACGCACAGGAACGGAGTTCCGGCTGGCTCCTAAGTTGGCCACGCCCAGCAGGAACTCATTAGCATAATAGGCCACACCCATCAGCAGAAACTCATTAGGATTGGCTACAATTAGGGGGTGTGGCCTAACATGCAAAGGAGTCCCTGCTGCAAAAAAAAGCCCTGGGTTTTGACAACAAACAAGGTAAACAGAATAAGAAGGGAAAGGTGGGTGTGGGTGGATGACCACACTTCTGGTAACATGGGGGTGTGGCCTAATGTGCTAATGAGTGGTGCTGTCAGGGGTGTGGCCCAATATGCTAATGAGTTTAGTTGTTGGGTGTGGCCTATTATGCTAATGCGTTCCTGCTGGGCTTTTTCTACATAAAGAGCCCTGCTTAACAGTGCCTGTGTTACTGCATCTATAGCTTTTACAATAAAAGTATAACCATTCTTGAATGTGTGTACTTGGTTGTTAGCTGTGGGTTCTGACATTAGGGAAGCATTCTCCAGGACTGTACGGTTAGACTTCCAGTTTCGGTTAAAACCTACGGTGCAACTTCAGTTTCAAGTGTAGAATTTACGGTGCTTTCATTTATTTATTTATTTGCATTATTTATAATACGACTTTGCCGGGAAAACTTGAAGGCAGCAGGCATATAACAAGAGCTTGCAAGAGCTGCGCTTTGCAATGCCTGTTAATGGCAGGACTTTTTGGAGGACATTAATTCACAGCGTCCCCGTAAGGCAGAAGCGACCTGACAACATTTCACACACACACACATATGCACACACACACACACACACACACACACACAGAGTCTGCCTTTCTCACTCGGACCCGAGGCGGATCACACAGAGTGAGTGCATACGATGGAGGGATGGGCCATGCAATAAACGATGCAACCGATTAGGGCTGTAGGACCCACCAGAAGTCTAAGTGTTGGGGGGGTTCACACTGACCTGGACTCTTCTTTTCGCCCTCTTTTTCTCTGTTGCTTCCTACTTGTTCCTTCAAACCCAGATCTGTGGAACTGTCCCCATTATCTTCCGGAGGGAAGTCTGCAGGCTGCAGGAAGAGAGAAACACAGAGGCACCCCTGGTCACATTTATAAAAAAGCCTCCACGAAAGACTAGGGTTGCCAGCCTCCAGGTGGGGCCTGGGGATCTTTTACCACTGATCTCCAGCTGACAGAGATCAGCTCCCCTGGAGGAAACGGCTGCTTTGAAGGGTGGACTCCGTGGCATTGTGCCATGCGGAGGCCCCTCCCCTCCCCCAAACCCCGCCCTCTCCTGGATCCACCCCCAAAGTCTCCAGGTATTTTCCAGCCCAGACCTGGCAACCCTACGAAAGACCCAGAATTAAAACTTTGTTGGTCTTTAGTGTGCCACCGGAATCAAACTCTGAAATGGCTACGCTTGCCCAATATTGTACTGGCTATGGCACACGCACAGATGCTTACTTGCAAGCTGAGACCCAGAATTCAACTTTGTTGGTCTTCAAGGTGCCCCTCTGGACTCAAACTTTGTTTTGTTGCTCCAGACCAACACGGCTCCCCCGCCTGAATCTATTATTCTCCCCGATAGTCTCCCTTTCTCACTGGGACCCAAGGCAGATTACAAGTATGACAACAAAAAAAGTTTCAATTAATCAGTAAACAGATCATAAAAATAACAACATTTGAATCTAACTGCAAAGATTCCTAGTTAGAGGAGACAAAAGCTAGCCTGATATGGCAGAACGGGGGAATAAAATAAGAACGCAGGGAAGCCTATCTGTTGAACCCAAGGCAATGAGCAGCAGAAGAAAGACTTTATCCCCAATAAAAGTCACCCCCTGAGCTGAATCACACGGCAGCTCTGCTACTTGTACACAGGGCCGGCTCACTCACTAGGCGGACTAGGCGATCGCCTAGAGCGGGCTGGCCCTTAGGGGCACCAAACTGCACCCGGCCCCATACTCTTGGAGTTTCTTGATTATTTGTGTTTTTCATTCAGACCCATCCAGTCCAACACTGTGTCACACAGTGGGCAAAACCCAGGTGCCATCAGGAGGTCTACCAGTGGGGCCAGATTGTACAAGAGTACCCTCCTGGACAATTCTGTTTTGCACATTTTGCAAAACGACAGAAGTGTGTGGTGCCTTCCTAGGAGCTTCAGGTAGACAGAGCCACGATGCGGGAGTGACTACACAGAGTCTGTGTGAGTGGGCAGTTGCCGGTCGTACCTGTCTGAAGGGCGGCACCTTTCTTCAGATGGCTGGAACTGTGGCAGCGGCACACTGCAGGAGAGGCGGTCCTGCTGGCACAGGGATCCAGTGCCGCTAAGTTTGTTGTTGTTCAGTCGCACAGTCGAGTCCGACTCTTCGCGACCCCATGGATCATCTCCCGCCAGGCCCTCCTGTCTTCCGCCGTCCTCTGAAGTTGGCTCAATTTCATATTCGTTGCATCGATGACACTGCCTAACCATCTCATCCTTTGCCGTCCCCGTCTTCTTTGACCTTCAATCTTTCCCAGCATCAGGGTCTTCTCCAGTGAGTGCTCCCTTCTCATTTGGTGGCCAAAGTATTTGAGCTTCAGTTTCATTATCTGGCCTTCCAGGGAACAGTCAGGGTTGATTTCTTTGAGGATTGACTGATTTGTTCTTCTTGCAGTCCAAGGGACTCTCAAGAGTCTTCTCCAGCACCATAGTTCAAAAGAATCTATTCTTCGGCGCTCGGCCTTCCTTATAGTCCAGCTCTCGCAGCCATACATGACTACTGGGAATACCATTGCTTTGACCATGTGGACTTTTGTTGGCAGGGTGATGTCTCTACTTTTTATCATGCTGTTTAGGTTCGCCATCGCTTTCCTCCCAAGGAGCAGGCGTCTTTTAATTTCATGGCTGCAGTCACAGTCTGTGGTGATCTGGGATCCCAGGAACGTGAAGTCTGTCACTACTTCCACGGCTTCCCCTTCTATTTGCCAAGGAGTGATGGGGCCGGATGCCATGATCTTAGTTTTTTTGATGTTGAGCTTCAAGCCCACTTTTGCGCTCTCCTCTTTTACTCTGAGCAAGAGGTTCTTTAGATCCTCTTCACTTTCAGCCATTAGAGTGGTATCATCTGCATATCTGAGGTTGTTGATCTTTTCCCCAGCAATCTTAATTCCCGCTTGTGATTCATCCAGGCCAGCTAAGTGCTTTGAAGGAAACAGGTACCACCTTGAATTACACCCAGTACCTGATCAGTAACCAGTCGAGAAAGGGAATGATACGCAAGGGAAAGGGTTCTCCTTGGCGACTGGTGGTCGCTGGGCTATGGCATTTTGTACCAAGTGTAGTTGCTGAGTGGTCTTTACGGGAAGACCCATGCAGAGTGCCTTACAGTAGTCAAGCCATAGCACGGATCCACATAGCCAGACGAGCAGAGTCAAGGTAGGGAGCCATTTTCTGGGCTCAGTGGAGTTGGCAGAATGCCTTTTTGGCACCTGTCTCTGTTTGCCTCTCCAGCAATAAAGCTGGATACAGAATGTCCTAACTGAGGGTGCGGTCAGACAGCGTGCTTTCCGAGCTCTGACCGCACCTCTAATTTCATCCGGTTTTCTGTGTTCCGGAGAGAAATGTTCAGACTTCTCCCCCGTTACCTGCTTCACTACACACTCACCCCATGGTGACCATACAGACTATCGCCGAGCATCAACCACGGAGTGGGCAATCGGGCAGCTTTTTTTTTTGCTTTGTCAGTTGCACATGCGCATAAGTGCATATTCGAATCATGGGGCCTGACTAGGGACTGTTTTCAAAGCTGTCCAGCCCCCAGAAACAAGAGAAAGGGCAGTGTTCCTCGAGTTTCCTGCTGACAACCAACCCCCCGCCCCCGAGGCTCTGGATCCCAAAAATGTACTGCAGAGAAGGCGCACGTGGGCGTTGATTTAAAACCCAGGGGCGTTTATGCAGTTAGGCACATAATGCTAAGTGGCAGGCGGAAATGGTGCCGAAATGGAAGGGGCGGTTCCCTTCTGTAGTGGCTTGATTGCATGGGGGAAAGTCCACACATCCAGAACTGCATCGGGGACTCCATAAACCTCAGACTTTCCCAGGTTCTGAAAAGAACGCGCCAGGAGAAGAAGAAGAGATTGGATTTATACCCCGCCCTTCACTCGGAGTCTCAGAGTGGCTCACAATCTCCTTCCCCTTCCCCACCCCACAACAGACACCCTGTGAGGGAGGCGGGGGAGAGAGAGAGCTCTTTTGAGCACTGCTCTTGAGAGAACAGCTCTGAGAGAACTATGGCTTGCCCAAGGTCATCCAGCAGGTGCAAGTGGAGGAGTGGGGAATCAAACCCGGTTCTCCCAGATTAGAATCCGCGGACTTAATGACGACACCAAACGGGAGAGTGGTGAGTACGGGAGGCTGACGATTGGGGAACAGGATACAGGCGTGGATGTCTGGACGAGCACTTTAAATCCACGGGGCTCCAGGTGCACCACGTCTGACCGCACCCTAATCAGTGGGACCCCATCAAACATGGGGGGCACCATGTCCTTCAGGACCGCAGCCTTCCCAGCCAACTGTTACCCCCGTCTGGTCAGGATTCCGTTTCTGCCTGTTTCCCCAGAAGCATTTGACAGCAGCTGCCGCCCGCTGGTTCGGGGCCTCTGTGGCATCACCAGGTGATTTGGATTAAGAAATACAGAGCTGGGGGTGGTGGTGGTGTTATCAGCATAACGATCACACCCAATTCCAAAACTGCGAATGATTTGTCCTAGCCAGGGCTCTTTTTGTAGAAAAAGCCCACCAGGAACTCATTAGCATAATAGGTCATACCCAACAGCAGAAACTCATTAGCATATTAGGCCACACCCCTGACAGCACAGCTCATTTTGCATATTAGGCCACACCCCCATGTTACCAGAAGTGTGGTCATCCAGCCACACCCACCTTTTGCTTCTCATTCTCTTTACCTTGTTTGTTGTCAAAACCCAGGGCCTTTTTGCATGTTAGGCCACACACCCCTAATTGTAGCCAATCCGAATGAGTTTCTGCTGTTGGCTGTGGCCTATTATGCTAATGAGTTCCTGCTGGGCGTGGCCAACTCAGGAGCCAGCCGGAACTCCGTTCCTGTGCGTTCCTGCCCAAAAATAGCCCTGGTCCTAGCGGATGTCGATAGGGTGAACAGCATGGGGAATGTTTTATCTTGTTTGTTGTCAAAACCCAGGGCTTTTTGCATGTTAGGCCACACACCCCTAATTGTAGCCAATCCGAATGAGTTCCTGCTGTTGGGTGTGGCCTATTATGCTAATGAGTTCCTGCTGGGCGTGGCCAACTCGGGAGCCAGCCGGAACTCCGTTCCTGTGCGTTCCTGCCCCTAAATAGCCCTGGTCCTAGCGGATGTCGATAGGGTGAACAGCATGGGGAATGCGCCTGAGCCTTGCGATACCCCGAAGACAAATCCCACACTGATGGCAACCGGTCTCCAACAGAAACTCTCTGAATAATGCGAGCCCAATCCAAAGCACGTCTTCTCCTTTGCCTGGACAGCAACTAAACCTCTTCCTTTACAGGTTGCCTGTCAGAAGGAACGTGCCTACAAAATAGAAACTGCAAAGCGATACATACACAAACACACGAGGTGTAAAAGGCTACAGAACTGCCAGGAGGCATTCAGGAATGCAGAGAAGCTGATCAAAGCTGCAGGAAAATTAGAAAACCAGCGGTGAGTCGCAGAATTCCCACTCAGGGCTGGCCAGTGGCATTTTGGCACCTGGAAAGTCCAATGGAAAGGGCTCTCCCCCGCCTGCAGTGATGGAAATCAATGCTAAACTCACTGCAATTGGCCGCCCTTGAACAGTGCCCAGCAGGGGTCATTTCGTAGAAAAAGAGGCGCAGGAGCTCATTAGTATAACTTATTAGCATCTTATTTGCATATGCCACACGCCCTGACATCACCAGAAGTGTGTCAGAAGGCAACACCCACCGCTCAAGCTCCACTGGACTGTTTTGGATTGCTAGCTATTGGGGGGGGGGGGCGGCATGGAAATCCGCACAGAGGAGGGAGAGCTTGTACCTGAATAAAAGTTGGTCTTAAAGGTGCCACTGGACTGTTTTGGATTGCTAGCTGGGGGGGAAAAAAAAAGGGGGGGGGGGACGACATGCAGATCTGCCCTCGCAGAGGAGGGAGAGCTTGTGCCTGAATAAAACTTGGTCTTAAAGGTGCCACTGGACTGTTTTGGATTGCTAGCTATTGGGGGGGTGGGGAACGCGCAGATCTGCCCTCACAGAGGAGGGAGAGCTTGTGCCTGAATAAAACTTGGTCTTAAAGGTGCCACTAGACTGTTTTGGATTGCTAGCTATGGGGGGGGGAATGCGCAGATCTGCCCTCACAGAGGAGGGAGAGCTTGTACCTGAAGACGGGCGGGGGGGGGGTCTGCAACTTACCTGGCTGCTTCTTGCTCCTCATGGCCCGACTGAGGGCTTCTGGGAGCAGGGGGCGGGGTTTGTTGCATGTGCCAACCCCCTGGGCTCCTTACTGCCGGAGCTCCGCTCCTGTGTGCTCCCGCAGGAAATGACCCCTGGCACCCAGACTTTGCAAGCTGAGGCACTTCCCCTCGTGTCCTGAATGGGGCCAGCCACACCCAGGAAAGGCGCAACAGTTCTCCTTTCTCACCCCCCACCCCAGGACCTTTCTCTTCCACCTGGGAGCACGTAGAGCTTCCTTTCCTCTTCCTTGCACATGCCCTGGACACAGTTGCCAAACGACTCCCTGGACATCTCCTTCCCAAAGAGAAACAAAACAACGACAGGATGTTGACATCGAGCGAGGCCCCTCACCAGTCTGCCAATAATGTCCGCAATGGCTTTCTGCCAGGTGCCAATGATGCCCTCTGAATCGTGCTGGATGAGGTACTCGGAGCCGTCCCGCGTCTTCAGCTGGAAGAGAATGACACTTTGTGTGAGTGGCCGGCAGAGGAAAGCCCCCCGCGAACAAGACCCTCCGAGAGGCTGGAGACCCCCCCTCCTGACAGAGAACATTCCAGCACTTCACGGTTCTCGTGTCCAGGCAGCAGAAGCTTCCCACTCCCTGGATATCCAAGAGCTGGTTGGGGCAAGGGAAACGCACTCTGCACGTGCCCAGGCACACTCCTTCCCTGATCACTCCGCCACATGCACCACTTTGCTTTAATAAAGCCGCAGTGCTAAAACACACGGCCCTGAGGGACACGTGTCGCTCACACAGGGCAAGCCCTGCATGGAACGCTGTGACAAAAGCCGGCGGTCTTTGGCCAGGGAAGAGAAAAGCCTTCTGCCCGCTTCTCCTCCGCACCTCCCGTCACAAGGACACAGGATGGAAAAGGTGTGAAAAGTACATAGACGGAGAGGGGAATGATTTCAGCAAAGCGTACTTTATTCGATCAGGAATAAGACACCTTTGGCCGGCTCCCAGGCCAGCTTATATTCCCCTGGAAACCGCCACCCAAAACACACCCCCACTTCCCAATAGGTTATTTACAGTGGCCGAGAGTTCCATAGGCCGCGACCCTAGCTCCCTGATTGGTGCGGGCTAGGATCCGCATAGTCCATTGTCTCTTGGAGTGAAGCTGGACGTTTGCTCCTGACCGCGTGGAGCCCAAGCAGGCCACGCGGTCTGAGCTGGATACATTACAAGGTGGCTTGTTACAGGTATTGGAAGGGCTGCCATCGAGAGGACGGGGCGGAGTCGTTTTCCGTTGCCCCAGAAGGTCAGACCAAACCAATCAGTTGAAATTAAATCAGAAGAGTTTTCGGCTAAGCACTAGGAAGAACTTCCTGACAGCTAGAGCGTCGGGAGGTGGGGGGGGGGCTCTCTTTCTCTGGAGGTTTTCAAACAGAGGCTGGGTGGCCACCTGACAGCAATGCTGATTTGGGCAGATCGTGACTGGGAGGGCAGGAAGGGACGGGCTCAGCTCCAGTGGCCCTTTCTTCTATGCCCGTCCCCAATTTGGGGCCAGGAAGGAATCTTCCTCCGGCCCGATTGGCTCAGGGATCCTGGAGGGTTTTTTGCCTTCCTCTGGGCATACAGCGGCGGGGGTGGGGGTGTCACTCGGGAACTGGGG
>NW_015169276.1:18738-38915 GCF_001447785.1 Gekko japonicus
TAGTGAATTGTATTTATTGTATTTTTATGCTGTTTTGTATTGTTTTATTGTTTTAACTTAGGCATTCATGCCCCTTGTAAGCCGCCCTGAGCCTTCGGGGAGGGCGGGATATAAATTTTAAAAATAAATAAATAAATAAAATTAAATTAAAATTAAAAAGCACACAAAGTGCCATCCGTATTCAGGGTGAAAGCAAGCTGGTACGGGCTGGCACTGGTATGAATGTGGCCGAACTTGACACCTCCTGTCTTCTGCTTCAAGCCTAGGACTGCAACCCCCCCCCCCCATAACAGTACTGGTAAGACATGGCCGTTTACTTCCACCTCATCCACGTGCCAGAAGTGAGAGAATCCCAGTCGGCCTCCAGAAGCAGGCTGTTTGTCACAGGGTGAAGGGATGCCATTTCGTAGCAGGCCTACAGACACCACAGAGACCTTTAGCTCCCTGCAGCCTTTTGCATCTTTGTCTTTGAAAGCAGGCTGGCTTTCTTTAAGGCCAGAGAATGAGGAGAGGCTTTTTGAACAAGGGTCTGCAGAAAGAGAACCCCCCCTCACACCTCCTTCTCCAGACACACGTCTTTCCCCGCCACTTCCTCCTGCCCACAGTTTGGCATCACCGGTGCTGCGAGACCAGTAGCTCGCCACCCAGGCGGAGGGCCACTCACTCCCTTACCTCCAGGACGTGCTTTTTGCTCGATTTGTCCTTGGGGGCCCAAGAGAGTGTTGCTCCACGAAGATCCACGGTGTGTTCCGGACTGCTCAGCACAGAGGGATGCTTCTAGAGGGGAAGGGGAAAAGAGAGCCATGATATCCAAGTCACAAATGACAGCAACAAGAATGCTCCCGCCCAGGGCTCTTTTTGTAGAAAAAGCCCAGCAAAAAGCCCATAATAGGCCATACCCAACAGCAGGAACTCATTGGCATATTAGGCCACACCCAAGGCAGCACAGCTCATTAGCATATTAGGCCACACCCCCGTGTTACCAGAAGTGTGGTCATCCAGCCACACCCACCTTTTGCTTCTTATTCTGGTTACCTTGTTTGTGGTCAAAACCCAGGGCCTTTTTTTGGAGCAGGGACTCCTTTGCATGTTAGGCCACACACCCCTAATGTAGCCAATCCTAATGAGTTTCTGCTGTTGGGTGTGGCCTATTATGCTAATGAGTTCCTGCTGGGCGTGGCCAACTCAGGAGCCAGCCGGAACTCCGTTCCTGTGCGTTCCTGCCCAGAAATAGCCCTGCTCCCGCCCCCATTTCCTTCGCAATCCATTTGGTTACACCCCATAGAGGAACTGTGTTCATTCCCCATCTGTGCTACTCTCATCGAGAGCTCTGGTGTGTCTCCCTCGGGGGCACCCACTGTCCCTGCCAAAAAAGTCAATATGCAGAGTTGTCCACAGGTTCCTAATTGCACCACACTTTTTATACAGAATCAACAATTTTTTAAACTTCTAAAGACAACGGAGCTCAAAAAGGATGCCTCTTACAAAAACCTATGCCGTGAAGATCTGGAAGGGCCTTTCGATGCCATGGCTATCTGGACTCTCCTCCTCCACCACACTGCCCCCTCCAAACATTAACCCTGTTCACAAGTCACAGTGAACACATAGCTACAACTCGAAGGAGTCTGGAGAAAGCTGACGCCATCAAACCAGGCCAGGAAAATGCCGTTCCGGATCACGTCTCATCTCCATCTGGACGAAAACCCTCGTCGGCTGTGAATGTGTGTGATTTAAGATGTATATATGTTGTCCTCCCTTACCCCACAAAGCATTGTTAGTCCCTCGTGAAAATGAGTAACTGTAAATCGCTCAGAGCCAGCAAGCTCTGCAGGATTGAGCGAACAATAAATTGAAAGATTATTATTATTATTATTATTATTACAGTGTATACACTTTTTTCCTTTATATGCGCATTGAGTAATATCTCATTTCCCAGTTAATGCATGCACAGCTGAACAAGTAATTGGAACCCCACATTTATCCAGGTACTGATGCTTGGTTTCATTTGTGAAGTGAGCGCTCATGGTCTCTTTCTTACAGATGTACGCATGCACAGATAGGTTGTATTTGCTTTCACTGTGTCTTGTGAATGGGGCTTCTGTCTGCCCTTAAAATGAGCCAAAGACTCACCACGCCGCCAGAAGCGGAATGCTTCGAGTCCTTGAAAAATGTCAAGACGGCCCCCTCCAGAACGGTCCACGAGGAACTCCAGTTCTTCCTAAGATGAGAAGGCAGAAAGGGCATGAAAAGTACGCGGACGGAGAGTGATTTCAGCTTGGCGTACTTTATTAGATCAGGAACAAGACAACTTTAGCCAGCTCGCAGGCCCACTTATATTCCCCGTGAAACCGCCACCCATAACACCCCCCCATTTCCCAATAGGTTATTTACAGTGGCCGAGAGTCCCATAGGCTCTCGGCCGGGAACCTAGCCCACTGATTGGTGCAGGCTAGGATCCGCATAGTCCATTGTCTCTTTGAACGAAGCTCAACGTTTTCGCTTGACCGTGTGGAGCCCAAGCTGGCCACGCGGTCTGAACTGGGTATATTACAGGGCACCTCGTTCACGGAGCATGGAGGACGGGACGGGGGCTTGTTCAGGCAAGGAGAGGGGTCCTGGCTCAAGGAAGAAGACCCTGAGGCTGCCCTTGGTCCCCTGCCAGACTTCCGCCCCATTCCTGCCTCACCCTGCCCCACTGCAGCATTCAGGAGCCCTCCCAGGGGCACCCGTCCCTCCAGACATCCGGCCACGGAAAGCTCGAGAGGACCTGCCTGCCTGCTGGACCCGGAGGCGAAGCAGAGGCCGGCCGGAGCAGATCTTCCCAAGGGAGAGAGCCCAGGTGAGGCGCGAAGGGAGAGGCGGAGACAGAGTCGGGAAGCCCAAACCGAGGCCGGTGCCAAGGAAGCGGGCAGGGCAACAGGTGACAGCAGGGCTGAGAAGTGGGGAGGAGGAGGAGGAGGAGGAGGTGCACGGGGAGGCGCTGGCCTGGAGCAGAAAGGGCTTTGGCACAGGGGGAGGAAGGGGGGCTTGGAGAACGAGCCCCAACTTGGCTCCTGGAAAGGCTCCTCTTCCCAGCCCTCCACAGCTGGTGGTCCTGCCATAAGAGACCAGAGAGAAGCCGGGCAAGAGAATGAAAGGCAGGCCGCTGAGCCAACGCGGTCCGGGTGGGCGCCAGCAGGCACACCGGGGCTCTGGTGGGGGGCTCCCACTGACAGAGCCCCTCCTCCCCCATTCCGTGCCCAAGCCCTCCCACCCCTCCATTCCCCCTCCCACACCTAGCGCCCCTTCCTGCCTTCTGACTAGGGTTGCCAGCCTCCCGGTGGGGCCTGGGGATCTCCCGCTTTGACCACTGATCTCCAGCTGACAGAGATCAGCTTAGAAGAAGAAGAAGAGAAGAGGAAGAGGAGGAGGAGATGGGATTTATACCCCGCCCTTCAGTACCCAAAGGTGTCTCAGAGCGGCTTACAAGCTCCTTTCCCTTCCCCTCCCCACCACAGACGCCCTGTGAGGTAGGCGGGGCTGAGAGAGCTCTTGACAGAAACGGCTCTTGAGAGAACAGCTCTTATCAGAACTAGGGCTTGCCCAAGGTCATCCAGCCAGGTGCAAGTGGAGGAGTGGGGAATCAAACCCGGTTCTCCCAGATTAGAGTCCGCGCACTTCACCACAACACCAAACTGGAAAAGGGTGAAAAGAACTTTAGGTAGCTCAAGCTTGGCTTAGTTTGTACAGTCTATGGTGTCATCCTATGAATAAATTTTTGTACTGCTGCAACCTGCATTGTATATCTGGTCAGACGGGTCAACCACTAAAATGGACTGGGGGGGTCAGTGTGGAAAGGAGGGGGGGGACCTTCATCCACCCCTGCCTAAGAGCATCCCAAGAGAGGCACCGTCGCCCAGAGACCTTGCTCCCGTTCCACTCCTAAGGAAGCAAGAGGGCAAGCCCGGGAATCAGCACCACCTTTCGTGGGCAAGAAAAGGTCCACCTGCAGTTTTGGGAGCCGGCTGAGATCCTTGCAAGAGGGAATTTTAAGCAAGAAAGCAAGGGCAAGCCAGCCTCCAGGTGGGACCTGGGGACCCCCCAGAATTCCAGCTCATCTCCAGACTTCAGTTACCCTGGAGGAAACGGATGCTTTGGAGGGAGGACTCTATGGCACCGTACACCCCCCCCCCCCGGTCACTGTCCTCCCCAGGCGCCATCCCCAAATCTCCAGGAGTTTCCGAGACTGGATCTGTCAACCCTACCTCTCCCCATCCCCCACCAGCCACCGGGGGGGGGGGACCTGGCAACTCTACAGAAAGTGACATATGTTCTTGGTTCTTGTCAGACTTGCAGGGGTTTTTCTGTTGAGGCTACATCAGGGCATATAGAGAATTCAGTGTGTAACTCTATAGAAAGCCCAACTACTCAGGATCCAAACCCCACACTTCTTCTTGCCTGCCCCACAAGCTGGAAATATTTGGGAAATATGAAAACAGAGATCCCACCGTTTTTGGCTGCAAAAAACGTGTGCTATGTAAAGATTATATGTGTTGCCCTCCCTTACCCCTATAAAGCATTGTTAGTCCCTTGTGAAATAAGTAACTGTAAATCGCTCAGAGCCAGCAGCTCTGCAAGGATTGAGAGATCAATAAATTGAAAGATTATTATTTAAATGAAAGATTAAAGCTGCTACACTGAATCCGGATGAAGACCCTTGAAATGAGATGGCCTCATTAATCCTCGCATAGTTTCTCGTTTTCAATTTTAAAAAAGAAAGATTTCTTTTGGGGAAAACCCTCCACACACTTTAAGAATGAAAACTTCCGTGCTTCGTGGAGAGCTATCAGCTGTTCATTGAGACATCGAGGAAATTCACAACACAGAGAGAGACGTCGGCCGAGGCCTCCTCACCTCAGGCGCTTCCCTTTCTCCGCCGTTTTGGTCCGGTGAAGCATCCCTGCCTTTTCAAGGGTTTTGAACTGAGGATAACCAAGAGGAAGACAGGTTGGGGTGTAAATATGTCCTGGCTGTGGGGGGCCCTCCAGAAAAGTATCCCCCTCCCTCCTCCCATTCCTAACGGAGCCTTCCCAGTTTTGAGACCCTGGGAAACCTCACATGGGGAACTTCAGGTGGGCTGCCGTGTTGGTCTGAAGCAACAGAACAACGTTAGAGTCCCAAGTGGCACCTTTAGGACCAACCAAGTTGAATTCTGGGTATCAGCTTCCGTGTGCATGCACACTTCTTCAGATACAGGAAAGCTGATACCCAGAAGTAAACTTGGTTGGTCTTAAAGGTGCCACTGGATCCAAAGTTTTTTCTTTGGGGAACTTCAGAGGCCTTTGAGCCTCTTTTGTGCTATTTATGTATGTCACAAGGAAGAGAAAACAGAGGAGATGAATTTGTACTGCTAATGAGCCTTTAGCTTCCTTACCCATGCAGATTTCACAGGTAACGCTTTGAGGTGACGGCTCCTTGATCTGCAGTTTTCATCTCCCCAAAATAAACTGCAGTCAGCTTTACCTGATGGATCATCACTTGGGAAATGTACAACAGGTTGCTGCATTGCTCGGCACAAATAACTGTGCATTGGTATTTATCCTCCATCAGGAAGAAGACAGTTGGACTCTTCATGTTATATAACTTAGTTTGAAAGTGTTTGAAATCTGATGTTGTAGTTTGAAAGTGTTTACAAAACACTAGAGTTGATGTTGTGTATAAAAAGCAAGTATATTTAGCTATAAGTACATATTGTGTTTATTATTTCAACACGTGTTTATCTAACTTAGCCGTGTTCCCCACCTGGAGGTTGGCAACCCCTACACCCACTGTTCGGCGGCTCCAAACAGGATGCAAGCACCTGAGGGACTAGTGGCTCCCCCCGTCTGGAGACTCCCATCGGCCCAGCGGACCCTTTAGGTCTTTCCTCACCTGCTCCTCCTCCTTTGGCGGAGAGAAGGCCGACTGGCTGGTTGACCAGGTTCCAAAGAGGCTGCCGTCCAGGCTGGACCCGCTGCTGGTGCTGCGGCGATGGCTCGGCACAGGGACCTGAACAAGGCAGATCCAAGACTCAGCAAATCACACAGTGGGCCACGTGTGCAGCCTCAGTAACTCCATCTTTGGGATGGCTGTCAGGCCGCTCTCAAGGGAATAATTCTCTCTCTCTCTCTCTCTCTCTCATGCTTGTTAGCAGCCCCCTAATCTTCAAAGCTTGAGTTGTGTCCTCTCCCCACTAGATGCCAGGTGCGAGATAGCCTGGTTCATCTCAATATTTAGGACAGCTTTATCAGTGACTTCTTGACTCGTAGCCAGCATTTAGGGTATAAGATGCTTAGTTTTAGCTATGACCAGAGGTAAGATGCTTAGTTTTAGCTATGTCCAGAGGTCATTTCGGGAGGGGAACGCAGTTCCCCCGGGTGAGGTACGGGGGGCGGGGCACATGACGACGCCTCTTTTTCTACGAAACGACCCCTGGCTATGTCACTCATCTTGAGGTCTGGCTAAGTTTCACTGTACATGTGTGCATTTGAGATCCGGCGGATGGGAACTTAGCTGGTTATTTTGATAAATTTGATCACTGCTTATTAAAATCTCCTTGTAAGCAAACCTGGGTCTTGCGTATCCTTTCCTTGGGATTTCTGCAAACCTGGACCTTCTGGCCAGAGCCCCAAACACCATGGCGCTCTGAGCGCCTGGCTTCATGCCTAACAGAAGCCTCACACCGAACACCTGCCCGATTTAAAAGCTCCTACATACAGCAGGAAAGGGATGCGAAGGGGAGGAAGAGGGGATGTGGAAACATTAATTAAAATTCATAGTTGTCCTCAGGGCTTTTGTCCCATGACCACTACTGAAAGGAAATTTTCACCTGTTGAATTTCTGCCCACCAAGGAAAGTGCAGGAAACTGCTAGATGGAGGGATTATTTACTTAAAATAATCACCTCCTGTGTTCTTGATTACTTGGTCAGTAGGGTTGCCAAGGCAGCTGCGGTGGCTCAAGTGGTTAAGACGCTGAACTGCGGGCTGTGGAAGGTCGGTAGTTCAGCAGTTCGAGACCCGAGTGTGCCGCATGACGGAGTGAGCTCCCGTCTCTAGTTCCAGCTCCTGCCAACCTAGCAGTTCGAAAGCAAGAAATTGCAAGTAGATAAATAGGTACCACTTCAGTGGGAAGGTAACAGCGTTCCGTGCACCTTGGCGTTTAGTCATGCCGGCCACATGACCACGGAAACGTCTTCGGACAGCGCTGGCTCTTCAGCTTTGAAACGGAGATGAGCACCGCAACCCTAGGGTCGGATTCGACTGGCTTTCGAGCAAGGGAACCTTTACCTTTAAGTGTCTTTTGTCCCCTTCCCTCCCTTTCCACATCTTTTAAATTATGTTCTTTGGTTTAACGTCTCACAGAATTCCGGGGGGGTTGCAGTGTTTGTCTATAGCCGCTAGGGCTGCCAATTCCAGCCCGGGAAACCTCTGGGCATTTGGGGAAGGAGTTCACGCGGGGTGTGATGCCATAGACTCCACCCTCCGGAGCGGCCCGTTTCTCCCGGAGAACTGATCTCTGAAATCTGAACATCAGTTGTACTTCTGGGAAAACTCTGGGCCTCCCCTGGGAGCTCGCAAGCCTATGTGTAGCCGCCAAATCAAATAGTCAAGTGGTGTACATTTGAATTTGCATCAAAATCATTATGCTGGGGATTTTTTCAAACTTGGGAATTGGTCCAACATGCTTAAACTGTGAAATAAGGAACAATATTCCAGGACCTTAGAATAAAATAAAACCAGATATTATACCCCTACACGCTCAGTAGAATTAAATCACAATTTAGGACATAATCTAAAGTTAGGACATCAGCTGTTGTTACAGAATGTTAGGTTGAACTATAGGAAGACTGGACCTCTTTATTAGACTAGTCTCTTTATCGTAACACATATTAGACTAGCCTCTTTACTGGAAGGATACTAGAATGAGCCATCATGTGGAATCCAACTAACATTTGTGAGGGTGATTGGTAGTGAAAGGCTTTGCTGTGTTGCTAGAAAGGTGGGGTCACTTTGCACAGTGGTGCGTTTATTAGCGACTGGATGGTCTGTTTCTACATAAGCAGTCATAAATCTTGAATGATCCCACTGTAGTTTAGTGGTCCTAAATTACATTTGGTTCAATACAGCCAATGTTTATTTTAGAAAGCCTGTTGTTGTTGTTTTAACTTGGCTGTAGTGCACCAACTGTAATTCAGGTACTCTAAACTACAATGGGAGGAAGATCTGAAGGCGCACGGAACGCTGTTACCTTCCCACCGAAGTGGCACCTATTTATCTACTTGCAATTTCTTGCTTTCGAACTGCTAGGTTGGCAGGAGCTGGAACTAGAGACGGGAGCTCACTCCGTCATGCGGCACACCCGGGTCTCGAACTGCTGAACTACTGACCTTCCACAGCCTGCAGTTCAGCGTCTTAACCACCTGAGCCACCGCAGCTCCTTTGAATCCTTTGAAGTGAGCCAAGATGCCCTCCAGGGAAGGTGCATCAGCACCCTATTAACTGTGCCAGCTGGTCTGGGTGGCTCGGGCAGAGAACTGCCTGTGGGGAGGGTAGTCCAAAGGGCAGGTGCTTCCACAGAAGCACAGCCCTACAAGAACCACCACCTGCCTTCGGAAGGCAAGAATTCTTCAGGCTTTCCTGAAAGGGGGCGTGTCGATGTATTCTCTTTTGATGTGATAGCTTGCCCTGATTAGAATTCAGAAGTTAGAAAAGGCAGGGAAATTAAACCTCAGCCATCTTGATGACATCATAGAAAGCAAAGAAGAAGAAGAAGGAGGAGGAGGTGGAGGAGGAGGAGGAGGAGATGGGATTTCTACCCCGCCCCTTCACTACCCAAAGGAGTCTCAGAGCGGCTTACAAACTCCTTTCCCCTCCCCTCCCCACAACAGACACCCTGTGAGGTAGAAGAAGAAGAGATGGGATTTCTACCCCGCCCTTCACTACCCAAAGGAGTCTCAGAGCGGCTGACAAACTCCTTTCCCTTCCCCTCCCCACAACAGACACCCTGTGAGGTAGGTGGGGCTGAGAGAGCTCTTGACAGAATCGGCTCTTTTTCAAGAACAGCTCTTATCAGAACTAGGGCTTGCCCAAGGTCATCCAGCAGCTGCAAGTGGAGGAGTGGGGAATGCAACCCGGCTCTCCCAGATTAGAGTCCGCGCACTTAACCACGACACCACACTGGCTCCAGGGGGGACCCGGGGATCCCTGGGAATTCCAGCTCATCTCCAGACTCCAGAGATCAGCTCCCCTTGAGAACATGGATGCTTTGGAAGGTGGACCATCTGGCGTGGTCCCCCACTGAGGTCCGTGTCCTCCCCAGGCTCCATCCCCAAATCTCCAGGAGTTTGCCAACCTGGAGCTGGCAACCCTGCGTGACCCCCACCCCCACCTCCACTGGTGGACGGGGGGAGGGACCTGGCAGCCCTATGTGGGCCTGGCTGCCCCTCGAGTCTCTCCCTTGGCTACCCCCCTCGTGGTCCTTCCAAAACCTCCCTTACCAAGTCTGAGTCAACCACCAGTGCCTCCTGGCTGCTGCTGCTGCCCCAACTGTGGTATGATGCCGGAACGTAGGAGAAGGCCGGGTGCCTGCAGGAGCCCGCGGGAGAATAGTCTTCCTCAGGGTAGCGGTCGAGTTCATGGGGGGAAAGGTCGGGGTAGTCAGTTTCTGGAGTGGGAGGCTGGAGAAGAGAGAGTCCCGGCAGAGGTCAGCTCTACACGTGCAGCAGGCTACTCTGTAGGGTTGCCAGCCTCCAGGTGGGGCCTGGGGATCTCCCGCTGACAGTAGATCAGCTCCCCTGGAGGAAATGTCTGCGCTGAAGGGCGGGCTCTCTGGCACCGTCCCACGACGAGGCCCCTCCCCAAACCCCGCCTTCTCCCGGCTCCACCCCCCAAAGTTTCCAGGCATTTCCCAACCCAGGGCTGGCAACCCTACTACTTTGCCCTTCCCAAAGCCCTGAATTGTTAAGAGTCTCCCCTCTCCTTTGTTACGACAACACTGTGCTGAGCCCTGCCAGAACCCAGGCTGAGACTTCTAGGCAGGGGTCATTTCCTGCGGGAGCGCACAGGAGCGGAGCTCTGGCAGTAAGGAGCCCGTGGGTGGGCACATGCAACAAGCCCCACCCCCTCAGTCGGGCCACGAGGAGCAAGAAGCAGCCAGGTAAGTTGCAGAGCCCCCCCCCCGGCCCGCCTTCAGGTACAAGCTCTCCCTCCTCTGTGAGGGCAATTCTGTGCGTCCCGTCCCCCCCGCCAATAGCTAGCAATCCAAAGCAGTCCAGTGGAGCCTGAGCGGTGGGTGTTGCCTTCTGACCAGTGTTCCCTCTAAGCTGAGTTAGTGTGAGCCAGCTCACAGTTTTTTAGCCTCTGGCTTGCACATTTTTGTCTTAGCTCAGGAAGGAGGGCTCCAGAGCAAACTAACTTATGCAGGAGCCAAATGGCTCGCTCACAACTTTAATGCTAGTAGCTCACAAAGTGGAATTTTTGCTCACAAGACTCCACAGCTTAGAGGGAGCATTGCTTCTGACACACTTCCGGTGATGTCGGGGGCGTGGCATATGCTAATGAGTTATGTTAATGAGCTCCTGCACCTCTTTTTCTACCAAACGACCCCTGCTTCTAGGTGTTACTGGTGCCATGAAGGGCATTCGCAGATAGGCAAAACTGCGCCCTATATAGGGGAAGACACCCATGCCTCACTTAGGGCTGCCGGATGACAACTGATCTCCAGGCCATAGAGGACAATTCCTCTGCAGAAGAATGGCTGCTTGGAGGGTGGGTGGCCTCTGATGCGCATCCACTGAGGCTCCTCCCCTCCCGAGGTCACGACCTCCCGAGGCTGCACTCCCAAACAGGCCCGTAGCCAGGATCTTGTGGCTTGTGGGGCAAATGTTCTTCTGGTGGGGCTGAAGTCCTCAGTGCAGAAAGAAGCGCCAGAAGGCTGAGGAGGGTGACTCAGCGACTCTTCTCTCTCTCTCTGAGTCTTCTCACAAGCTGTCTGTTCTACACAGGTGTTCCTATGCCAGCAATCACCCTTAGCCTATTGACCCTTTAGCCAATAGGAAGCGGTGACCAGGACAGAGCTCTACACTGCAAGCTGTCAGCCGCTTTGGACGACAGTTCTCAGCTGCTGCAAGTTCTTCACTTCTGCCATCCAAGAAAGCTAAGACTTAGGCAGAACACCTCTCCTAAAGGAGACCAGTTTCTTGGCACAGTATTAGAAGGGATCCTAGAGGGCACCTACTCCAACCCACTTTCTCAGTGCAGGGATTAGTCAACTACAGCACCCCACTCTGCTTAAAGGAGTGCTCGTCTTTAAAAAATTTTTAAATTATTTTAAAAAGCATTTATGGGAGAAATTCTTGTAGGGCTGTGCCTTTAAGAAAGGGGGTGGAGTTCCCTAAAGCCCCACCATGGCTATGGGCCTGCTCCCAACATTTCCCAACACAACTTTGGCAACCCTGTCCTCAGGGCTTTTTTTGTAGAAAAAACCCAGCAGGAACTCATTAGCATAAGAGGCCACACTCAACAGTAGAAACTCATTAGCATATTAGGCCACACTCCTGACAGTGTGGCTCATTAGCATATTAGGCCACACCTCCATGCCTTCCCTTGGCTTGCCTAGGCACCCTGCGGCTGTGGAGAACCCGGGCAAGCTGGCCCTTGGAGGGGAGGGGAGGCAGTTTAAACTGCCTTCCCTTGGCTTGCCTGGGCACCCCTTCACTCTGTAGCCACGCATGCAGAGGTTTTCGCTGTAGTGGGCATGGCCAACTCTGAAGCCAGCCGGAACTCCGTTCCAGCCCAAAAATAGCCCTGCCTGCCCTCATATTCCTGGAGGAAAGTCCTTACCAATTCTGAATATGCAAAATTAGACTTCACATTTGCTGCAGTCTTTCCTAGTCCCTGGAAACCCATGCATCATCACTCACCACCCCTGCCCAATAGCCAGGGCTATTTTTGGGCAGGAACGCACAGGAACGGAGTTCCGGCTGGCTCCCGAGTTGGCCACGCCCAGCAGGAACTCATTAGCATAATAGGCCACACCCAATAGCAGAAACTCCTTAGGATTGGCTACATTAGGGGTGTGTGGCCTAACATGCAAGAGAGTTAAAAAAGCCCTGGGTTTTGACAACAAACAAGGTAAACAGAATAAGAAGGGAAAGGTGGGTGTGGCTGGATGACCACACTTCTGGTAACATGGGGGTAATGAGCGGTGCTGTCAGGGTGTGGCCTAATATGCTAATGAGTTCTTGCTGTTGGGTGTGGCCTATTATGCTAATGTGTTCCTGCTGGGCTTTTTCTACAAAAAGAGCCCTGCCCAATAGCCACGATTCATTCCCAGCCAGACACCCCCCCCCCGCCAGATTTACCCTCCGATCCACCGAGCTGAAGGGAGCAATGGCAGGCTGCATCTCTGGATAGCTGAGGGGGTCTCCCGCTCGGGGCGCATCCCACGACGTCTCTCCTGTCGCCGTGTTGTAGAAGAACACTTGCCCACTCACTTGGTCTACATATTGGTCCCACTCTGTCGGTGGAGCAGGGCTGAAAGTCAGGGAAGAGGAGCAAGAGTCGGTGGGACTCGCACCATCCACACAGCCATCAAGCGGATAATCCCATGTCGTCTGCCCGGTCGCCGGGTTGTAGTAGAACACTTGACCGCTTTCCGTGTCTGTGTGAGTCTCCCAGTTCGGCGGCGGACTGCCGAGGCGTGGCTGAAGGCTGCAGTCCGCCCTGGAAACTGCAGCTGCGCTCAGTTCCTTCTGGAGCTCCTGGAGGTTCACGTAGACGGGATCCGGGGCTGGTTCCGTGTGCGGCTGTTCAACCAAAAGAGAGAACATAAGAACATAAGAGATGCCAATGTTGGATCAGGCCAAAGGCCCATCCAGTCCAACACTCTGTATCACACAGTGGCCAGAAATACCAGTCGGGCCAGGACATTAGAAGCCCTCCCACTGTTGACCCCCCCAAAGCACCAAGATGACAGAGCATCCCTTGCCCCAGAGCCCCTATCTATACCTTGTGGCTAATAGCCACGGATGGACCTCTGCTCCACATGCTTCTCTAATTCCCTTTTGAAGCCGTCCATGCTTGTAGCCGCCACCACTTCCTGTGGCAGTGAATTCCAAGTGTTAATCACTCTTTGGGTGAAGACATACTTCCTCTTATCCGTTCTAACCCGACCGCTCAGCAGTTTCATGGAGTGCCCACGAGTTCTTGTATTGTGAGAAAGGGAGAATTGTGAGAGAGGGAGAAAAGTACCTCGTTCCCTACCTGCTCTTTCCCATGCATAAGTCATCCAACTGGTATCATCGCACCCTGGGAACCATTGATAGCAAGGTGCCGAAAGCCATGAACTCTCCACCGGTCAAGATGTGTTGGAAAGGCCTAGCTGTAAGAACCCCTCCATCTCAGACCGGTCAGGGGACTGAGCAGGGGCTCTGGTGGTGGCCGCACAGAAACATTTTTGCCCAGCAAGGCCTCTCATAGCCTAACTCTGCAGTTAGCTAGGGATGCATTTTGAAATTGCCAAAAGAAAAGAGGCCCAAAAGGTGCGATCTGAAATGAGTTCTATTTTCAAATTGGCCCGTGGTTGGCTTTAAAAACCAAACTCATTTCTACCAGCCCCTTTTAGCTATTCCATTCTTCCTTCCATCATGGATTTGTACAGCTCTCTTGGGTTTGCCTTTCTACAACGAATTTTAAAGGATGTCTTTGGCCTCTTTGATTTTATATAGAGTGGACAACCTTTTTTTTTTTTAACTGACCAGCTTTTGGTAAGTTTTAAGTGTGTGCTGTATAACCTTGAGCAATGGCTGAGCTTATTTATGCTTATTTTTTATTTATATCTCATTTTTCTCCTTGATTCGGGACTCAAAGAGGCTTTTCACATTGTTCCCCCTTCTTCCACTTAATCTCCACAATGACAACCCTGTGAGGGTAGGCTAGGCTGAGAGACTGTGACTGGCCCCAGGTCACCCGGCAGGCTTCCGTGGCTGAGCAGGGGATTGAAACCCAGTCGTCCCACATCCTGTTTCTGCACTCTATCCATCACACCACACCAGCCCTCTTTGAGACTGAAATACACATCTCTACTATTGTTGCTCATCTTTCATGGATGGCGCCTTGACACTCAAAAAGAGGTCTTTGATCCTGAGAGCCAATCAAACGAATCATAGAGTTGGAAGGGACCTCCGGGGTCATCTAGTCCAACCCCCTGCACAATGTAGGAAATTCACAAATACCTTCCCCTCCACACCTGCAGTGACCGCTGTTCCACACCCAGAAGACGACAAAAAAACCTCCAGGATCTCTAGCCAAACTGATCTGGAGTAAAAATGCTTCCTGACCCCAAAGTCAGCATTTCCCTGGGTGACGTGTGTAAGAAAGGGCCACAAGAACCAAGCACTGAGGCAACCCTTCCTGCCCTCCCTCTCAGGATCTGCCTAAATGCACACAAATTAAATTGGCAGTCATGTCCTAGTTCAGTGATGGTGAACCTTTTAGAGAACGAGTGCCCAAACTGTGCCCCCAAACCCACTTATTTATTGCAAAGTGCCAACACGGCAATTTAACCTGACTACTGAGGTTTTAGTTTAGAAAAAACAACTCATACATTAACATAAGATGATCCAGACAAAGTAAGGAAAGCAATCCCAAATGCTTTAATTGACTTAAAAAATTATTTGGCAGAGAATTCCACACTTTAATGACAGTCTGGGCCTGGTTGGGGTGATGGCACGCGTGCCCACTGAGAGGGCCCTGAGTGCCGCCTCTGGCACCCCGCCATAGGTTCACCAACAATGTCCTAGTTCCACAACTTTTGCTCCAACATGCACGCATGCACACACAGACTTAGCAGGTAAAGATTTTCTTGGCATAGACACTGACTGGGTAAGAGGCTTTAGCTGCTGACTTTTTACATGCAAGGCTGAGGCTGGTACCAAAAGACATTTGCAAGTTTCCTGTGTAAGGTCACTCAAAAGGAAACAGATCCTGTAAAAGCCGACCTGGACCTTGTGATCGTTCAAGGAGCTTCCAAAGAGCAATGATTTGTTTTGAATGACTTGTTATTTTGCCTGCTTTATCCCCCTGCCCAAAGTTTCAGAGATCAGGTGGGATAATAATGTTTTACACTAATAGGAGCTCGAAGTTTTTACTTGCTTTGACGCAGCAAGACCCCCTCTTGCTAATCCTGGGCCATCTTTACATTTAAAGGTCTCCACGTTTTTACAACCTTTTTTTTTTTAAGTGCGCAGAACAGATGACAATTCAAAACAATTGCTGTTGTTTCTCATCTTCCTCGAATCTGGAATATAGGAACAGAACAAAGTCTGGGATATGAAATAAAGCGCAGGTGTCAGACTCAAAAAAGTTCTCTCTGATTTCCCCCCCTTCTTGTTTTTGTTTCAGATTTTTCTTTAAATGGCACAATTAAATTTTGCATTGGTTGGTTTTCAATTTTTAAAACTTCCTGTTAGCTTTATATGAGGTTGGCTAACTGTTCCAACAACCTAAGAGGCGACTTTACACATGGACATCACCAAAAACAGATTATGTCATTTGCAGTCAAAGATGGAGAAGCTCTATCCAGTCAGTAAAAACAAGACCTGGAGCTGACTGTGGCTCAGATCATGAGCTACTCATTGCAAAATTCAGGCTTAAACTGAAGAAAGTTGGGAAAACCAGGTTTGACCTAGATCACATCCCTGATGAATATACAGTGGAGGTGAAGAACGGGCTTAAGGGACTAGATTTGATAGACAGAGTGCCTGATGAACTATGGATGGAGGCTTGTGACATTGTACAGGAGGTAGCAATCAGCACCATCCCAAAGAAAAAGAAATGCAAGAAAGCGAAGTGGCTGTCTGATGAGGCTTCCCAAATAGCTGAGGAAAGAAGGAAAGCAAAAGGCAAGGATGAAAAGGAAAGAATTACCCAACTGAATGCAGATTTCGAGAGAACAGCAAGGTTCCTGAATGAACAAAGCAAAGTAACAGAGGAAAACAATAGAATGGGAAAGACTAGAGATCTCCTCAAGAAAATTGGAGAAATCAAGGGAACATCTCGTGCAAAGCTGGCCATGACAAAGGACAAAAATGGTAGGGACCTAACAGAAGCAGAGGAGATTAGGAAGAGGTGGCAAGAATACAGAGAACTATACAAGAAGGATCTCAATGTCCTTGACAACCACAATGGTATGACTGCTGACCTTGAGCCAGACATCCTGGAATGTGAAGTAAAATGGGCCTTAGAAAGCATTACTAACAACAAAGCTAGTGGAGGTGATGGTATTCCAGCTGAGCTATTCAAAGTCTTAAAAGATGATGCTGTTAAAGTGCTGCACTCAATTTGCCAGCAAATTTGGAAAACATGTTCAAGCTATCACACGATTGCATTCATTTCACACACTAGCAAGGTCATGCTCGAGATCCTACAAGCTAGGCTTCAGCAGTACATGGATAGAGAACTACCAGAAGTACAAGTTGGGTTCTGAAGGGTTAGAGGAACTAGAGATCAAATTGCCAACATTCGCTAGATTATGGAGAAAGCAAGGGAGTACCAGAAAAAACATCTACTTCTGCTTCATTGATTACGCTAAAGACTTTGATTGTGTGGATCACAACAAACTGTGGCAGGTTCTTAGAGATGGGAGTACCAGACCACCTCACATGTCTCCTGAGAAACCTGTATAAGGATCAAGAAGCAACAGTTAGAGCCGGACATGGAACAACTAAGTATATTGTCACCCTGCTTATTTAATTTATATGTAGAGCACATTATGCAAAATGCCAGCCTGGATGAATCACAAGCCAGAATTAAGATTGCCAGGAAAAACATCAACAACCTCAGATATGCAGACCATACGAGACAATACCACTCTAATGGCAGAAAGTGAAGAGGACCTAAAGAGCCTCTTGCTAAGACTGAAAGAGGAGAGCGCAAAAGTGGGCTTGAAGCTCAACATAAAAAAAACTAAGATCAGGGAATCCGGCCCCATTACTCCTTGGCAAATAGAAGGGAAAGTCATGGAAGCAGTGACAGACTTCATGTTCCTGGGATCCAAGATCATTGCAGGCGGTGCCTGCAGCTGTGAAATTAAAAGACGTCTGCTCCTTGGGAGGAAAGCGATGGCAAACCTAGACAGCATAATAAAAAGTAGAGACATCACCCTGTCAACAAATCTCCATATAGTCAGAGCAATGGTATTCACAGTATGGCTGCGAGAGTTGGACCATAAGGAAGGCCGAGAGCCGAAGAATAGATTCTTTTGAACTATGGTGCTTTTATTTATTTTTTAAAATGTGCAGCCCGCCTTTCTGTCTCACAAGCGCCACTGAAGTGGCTAACGAATTAAAACGTACATAATAAAGTTGGCATTAAAAATAAAAACCAGCCAAAAAGAACGACACATCTTTTAAAACAATTAAAATCAGAACTAAAGTACACACACAGACACAAAAATAATTAAGATTGTGTATATGTGCGCACCATCAAGTCACAGCTGACCCGCGGCAACCTGCCATCGGTTTTCAAGGCAAGAGGCATTCTCCAGTGGTTTACGTGTTTATACCTTTGATTTCTAAACCACCCTCCCCTATACTTGGGGCTCAGCGTGGTGTACAGCATTCAAAGAGATACAATCATAAAGACATTTAAAACCATCTGGCTGTCCTCGACCAGGGCCAGGACGTTTTCGGCCCTGGCCCCAACCTGGTGGAACTCTGCCGAACAACATCCATGCCCCGCAGGACTTAATGCAGTTCTGCAGGGCATGCAAGACAGAGATGTTCTGTCAGGCATTTGGCTAAGGACAGCGACGGTTTTCCATCTGGCTGGCACTCCTGTTCTTCCTGCCTCCCCCCCCCCCCGAGACAGCGGCATATTCTAGCAGTTCAATCACCATTTTACTGGTTAAAGGTTATTACTGCCATCTCTCCTTATATATAATGCTGTTTTGGCGTGACTCTCTCCTGAATGTTCCACGCGCTCCCAAAGCAATTAGAGCCCTGATCTGTCACTCAGGAGGTGTGCACACCCCCTGGCCGCCTTGCCTCGCTGCGTGGCCTCAGTCCCACCCACAGAGCTGGCGGCCACTGTCTCACCCTCAGTCTGCGGGGAGCCGCCGGACGGGATGGATGCTCCGGTGGGCGGAGGCTTACAAGCCCCAGGCCAATCCTGTTGGTGCCACAGCATTCATTGTCGGCTGAAGCTGACTGTAGGCAGTTGGACGCCCTGCCACCAGGTGGGGGCCACCGGGGCACCAGGGCGGAGGTCAGTGGAGGCAGCTCGTAGCACACCGCAACCCGGTCAGGCAGGGAGCCAGTGCTGGGGTGTTCCGTTGCCCCTCCACCCCGGGGTCTGAAGGGGGGGGGAGAAACTAGGGACCAGAGTCTGATCCTCCCACCGCCATGGCCGTCATCGCCAAATCTACATCGCCTCCTGGCCTGCGACTGGACAGGGGCGGGCGCACTTCCAGGGTGGAGAGCAGTGGAAGTGGCCCCGAGGCTGCCGCCACCTGGCGGGGCAGGGAGCCAGTGGCAGGGCGTTCCATTGCCCCTTGAGCCTGGGGTCTGGGGAGGGGGGAGAAAGCGGGGCCCCGGGCCTCACTGTACTCGGAGGCAATGGGCGGGCCGGCTGCAACACCAGGCGGAGGGTCCTCAGGCCGAGGCCGCTCCTCCTGCCGCCGCAGCCAGCAGCTGAGGTCAAATGCACATGGCCGCCCTGCGACCGGACAGCCACCAGCGTGCCGCCAGAGCAGACAGCGGTGGAGGCAGCCCAGAGGCCACTGTGCGCGGCTGCGCAGGGGGCCAGTAACGGGGCGTGCCGCCACCCTGGGGTCTCGGGAGCACGTAGAGAGCAGGTGCGCAGGGATGTGTCAGGTCTTTCTAGAGCTCGTTGTATTGTTCCTACGACGGGCTTTGCTCCTAGTATAATATATTATAGATTTTAAATATGATTTTATTATGTAAATGTTTTATATGGATGTACACCGCCCTGAGCCCTGTCCTACAGGGGAGGGTGGCTTAATAAACCAACCAACAAACAAAATGAGTTAAAAGCAATAAAACAGGAGCAATTACCATTCCGGATGGCATCTAAAAAACAGATTCATCCTTATCCCAAGGGAGAGAGAAAGGAAGGCCCAGCTAAATGAAGACGGTTGCTGTCCTCAACCAAATGCCTGATGGAACACCACTGCCTTACAGGCCCTGCAGAATTGAACTGGGTCCCGCAGGGCACCAATGTCATTTGGCAGAGACTTCCACCAGGTTGGAGCCAGGGCTGAAAAAGCCCTGGCTCTGGTTGAGGACGGCAGGATATTTTTCAGGCCAGAGATCACCAGTAGATTTTTCTCTGCTGAGTACAATGCTCTGGAGGTATACCAGGAGAGGCAGTCTCAAAGGTACGTTGGTCCCTGACTGTTTAGGGCCTCAAAGGTTAATACAAAAACCTTGAATCTGATCTGGTATTCAACCTGGACAGTCAGTGCTGCTGGCAAAGCACCGGTTGGATATGCGCCGTTAATGGGCTTCCAGTGAGAACCCGAGCTGCCGCGTTCTGGACCAGTCGCAACTTCCGGGTCAGTCTCAAGGATAGCCCTGGGTAGAGCAAGTTACAGTAGTCTAGCCTAGAGGTGGACGTTGCATGGATTACTGGGGCCAGGTCAGAGCCATTGCCTGCTTCCGTGTCACAATCCTAGTGTCGCTTGGTGGCTTCCCATCCAAATACTAGTCTGGGCCAACCCTGCTTAGCTTTCGTCCGATGAGATTGGGCTAGTATCCAGGTCGTTGCCGATTCACGTTGGACCTTTTAATTCTTTCTCAAATTACAGTAGTCTAGCCTAGAGGTGAACGTTGCATGGATTACTGGGGCCAGGACATTAGCCATTGCCTGCTTCCATGTCACAAACCTAGTGTCGCTTGGTGGTCTCCCATCCGAATACTAGTCTGGGCCAACCTTGCTTAGTTTTCGTCTGATGAGATTGGGCTAGTATACAGGTAATTGCCAATTAACGTTGGACCTTTTAATTCTTTTTGCCCTGACCTCTGCTCAGTAAAGGTAAAGGTTCCTCCTTGCTCGAAAGCCAGTCGAGTCCAGGGCTGCGGTGCTCATCTCCGTTTCAAAGCCGAGGAGCCAGCGCTGTCCGAAGACGTTTCCGTGGTCA
>NW_015169276.1:39144-45325 GCF_001447785.1 Gekko japonicus
TGACCGTGGCCCCGCCCCCAGCGTGCCCAGCGTCGTCACATCACTTCCGGGTGACGCGCACGTCGGGGTGGGGTTCCCCCCGGGGCCTGATCTGCCGGCGGCGGGGAACGGGCCTCTGGGGCGGAGGTTTTCCCCGCCCCCCCGGGGGGACTTGGCAAGCCTATGTTGGTCTTTAAGGTGCTACTGGACTACAAAGGCACACTTAATTTAAATCCAGTGCATTGGTTTGAGTGCAAGACACCAAATACGCTGGCCGGGCCCTTTTCCTTTAGTTTGGTGGAAGCAAATGGGGACCTAAATGAAGAACTGTTTAAAACACGAGAGTCAGGATTGGGGACACTGGAGATGGGCTGCCGCCGTACACGCACACACACACACACACGTTGTCCTGGGGCAGCTGGGCAAGTCAACAACTCTCACAATCTCACAGGGTGTTGGCACACAGAAGAAGATCTGCAGGACTTCCGCCCAGAGCTTTTTCAAAACGAACTCACTCCTCCGCCCCCGACAGGAATGAGGAAGTAGCTGTTTTAATCCTAGACCTAGAACTACAACTGCAGAGCACTAGACACCAATAGCTCCTGGGGCCTACAACTCAATTCAATGAGCTCCCCCCCCCCAAAGTCCTGGGCCGTGTTCCCTCTAAGCCGCGTTCGACTGCGCGTGCGCTAGCAGTTTTTGTCTTCGCTCAGGAAGGATGGCTCCAGAGGAGACTAATTTATGCCGCTCGCTCACAACTTTAGTGCTAGTAGCTCAGAAAGTAGAATTTTTGCTCACAAGATTCCGAGCAGAGCAAGGCACCCCCCCCCCCTTTTGGTGTCCTTGTAACTCAACCCCCACACACACACATGACACAAAAGGGACATTAGATAAGGTGCACTACAGCGCTTAGCAGGAAGGGTTAGAAAGCCTGTGGTTCACACTTTATAGGGTGGTTTAGGCAAGCCATTATTTTTGCAGTCTCCCCCCCCCCCCCCATCTTTACCAGCAATGGGCAGGGATATGCATTTCAAAATCACTTTGGAAATTCGGTATTTTTGTTGCCCTGTGTAACGCACACCCAGTGTTGAAATGACACTTCCCTCAGAATCGTTTTAACACGTTCCACTTGACAACAGACACCCCACCACCACCACCACCGCTGAGTTGGGATATAGGATTTTTGTCTCTCTACAAATGCTAGTTTTCTGCCCCCACCATTTCCCCTCTGCCCAAATCAAGCTGATTCCAATAATGCAGGGTGCAGTCAAGGCTGGCTCACTCACTAGGCAAACTAGGCGATCGCCTAGAGCAGGACGACCCTTAGGGGCACCAAACTGCACCTGCCCCCGTACTCTGGGAGTTTCTTGATTATTTGTGTTTTTCATTCTTCCTAAAATGCATTTATTTTTGAAAATTGGTGGGCACACGGGGGCCCCAGAAGGGATCCTCGCCTAGGGTGCAAAATAAGCTGGAGCCGGCCCTGCGTGCAGTGTATTCAACTGCATGTATGTAAACTCACACATTCATACACCATGTGAAGCTTCGTCCTGGGCAAGGATCCGAATCCCTCCAATCCCATTGGTAGCCCAGGAAGAACCATCCAATCACCTACCATCCAGTTCCACGAGAGGGAACGCTTGTGATTGGACTTTATTGTTACAACCTGATTGGTTGTTATTGTATAATAGGGCGTGGCTACATTAGCCGGGAGAGTTTAAAAGAAGAACGGCTTCAATGCTAAAGCTGTTTTGGCTATCAGAAGTTGATCCGTGTTGGAGTTGTGTTCGAGTTGAAGAGTAAAGTTGTGTTCTTGCTGAATCACTCTCCAACTGCTTTGTTAAGCAAGCGACTTAACACAGGGTTACCTTCGCATCCTTGACAGCCTCCCTCCCACCTTCTGACTAGGATCAAAGGACTCAGAGACCTCCGTTTCTACTTGTTTCTGCTAAAAGGAACTTCGATTCTCAAAAGCCAACACCCCGAAAACTTTTGTTGGTCTCTGTGGCTCTCCTGGACTCCCAACGAAACTGTGCCACTTGTGGCAAGGGGACTGTTGAGTTCACACTTTGTGAAGACACAGAGGCGACCATAAAACCACCTTGGCAGGCAGTCCAAAGGCTATCCAACTGTTTTCTTTTCCCTTCTTGGTCCATTGATACGTTGACGGAGCTGGCCAGAAGAACAAAATACTCTTGGCCAGAAGCTGCACTTAAGCAAGGGGAACGGCTAATTCCCCCCCCCCTGAGATCCACATAATTTCCCAATAGGTAACAGCGGAGTGCTCTGGGAACTATATTGAGAATCTCTGTGGAAGACAGGTTCTCTTACAGAGATGGGGACAAGGAAGGAGACGCGAGGAGTCTGATGATATCTCAGGTAAAAGGGAAGGTCAAGAATGTGTCAGAGAATGGTAAATACATGGAAGAGAGCCTGAACAATCAGTCTGCAAGCAAAGACTATTCTGCCTAAAGGTAAAGGTCTCCCTTGCTCGAAAGCCAGTCGAGTCCGACTCTAGGGTTGCGGTGCTCGTCTCCGTTTCCAAGCCGAAGAGCCAGCGCTGTCTGAAGACGTTTCCGTGGTCATGTGGCCGGCATGACTAAACACCAAGGCGAACGGAACGCTGTTCCCTTCCCACCGAAGTGGTACCTATTTATCTACTTGTAATGTCTTGCTTTCGAACTGCTAGGTTGGCAGAAGCTGGAACTAGAGACGGGAGCTCACTCCGTCATGCGGCACACTCGGGTCTTGAACTGCTGAACTACCGACCTTCCACAACCTGCAGTTCAGCGTCTTAACCACTTGAGCCACCACAGCTCCTTTTTATTATCTAGTGGGGGCATAAATCTTTATATTTAAGGAAAGAGAATAGTGCTTAATGCAAAATTTATTTTCCTTTGCTCAGCTGACATTACTCAGTTGTTGCTCGACTATATACTTTCGTCTTCTGTTACCAATGGTTACTTATACAACTAAAGATAGCCTTTTCTGAAACTGGCATTATCGGTCAGTCTCTTATGCTCACCAACCTACAGAGAGAAAGTAGGGAGATGCTTGTCTGGGCATGAAGAATCCTAAACCCCTTTAAAGGAGTTGATCTTTTAATACGAAGAAGAGTCTCTTCAGAGGCCACAAGGGAACGTCGGGTCGCTGGTCACCAGACGGATCTACCTCTAACTACTGGGCTGCTGACTGCAGCAGAAAGGAATCCTGGGCCTGCTGGCCGGGGAGGGGGGGTGCAAGAAAGCCGGGGAGGTGAAACGCCTTACTGAGGTACAGTGGCTTGAGACTGGGACCGGCCGAGTAAATTCCGCATCCCCACATGGCATAAACAGGGACACCTCCTCCATCCCCTCCTGGGCCTGTTCTGCCACCAGGTGGGCCCAAGGACAAGCACCGCCAGTGGCCAGGGAGGACCTGGCAAGCCGGTTGGATCCAGGCTCAGTTTTCCAGCCGCAGAACGGAACTTCCCCACAAAATGCGGCTCCTGGGCAGTGTTCCCTCTAAGCTGAGTTAGTGTGAGCCGGCTCACAGTTTTTTAGCCTCCGGCTCACACATTTTTGTCTTAGCTCAGGAGGGATGGCTCCAGAGCAGACTAATTTATACAGTATCCAAATCACTGGCTCACAACTTTCATGCCAGTAGCTCAGAAAGTAGGATTTTTGCTCACAAGACTCCACAGCTTAGAGGGAACATTGCTCCTGGGTGAGAGGGGGCTCTGAGGGACGGTATGAGGGAGGTCCGTGGCAGGACAGGGGAATCAGTGGAAACAGTCCATTCAGCCTGGGTCCAACCTGCTGGTGGACCTCCTGAGGGCACTGGGGCTTTGGCCACAGTGTGACAAAGAGTGCTGGACTGGATGGGCCACTGGCCTCATCCAACATGGCTCCTCTTGTATTCTAATCCGCTTGGACTTTGGCTTGTGTGCCGCTGGGGGTGGTGAAGGCCGATGAGGTGACGGCAGCCCCCTGCTATGGCATCAGTGGCTGGGAACATGCCATCGCCTTACTGGGCATCACAGGCCTCTTCCTATGAGGAGGAAGAACTGTCCCTGCTCGGAAGGACGAACGGGAGACCTGAGTCTGCCAGTGAGGGCAGGAGCCGGCGCTCACTTTGGACCTCCTTGCCTGAAGATGCTCACGGCCGCTCCTTCCCACTTTCCAGAGCTGAGCCCCAGCACTGTATGAGGTTCTGAAGCCATGCCCCAGAATTCCCTAGGAGGGCTGGGCGTGGAGGAGCACAGCTCTTGAACACAGTGCCAGGCACAAGAGGAGAAGCCTCTTTCTTGCTCTCTTGAGCCAGCGGCCACCAGTCACAGGAGGCCCACGTTCTGTCATCTACAGCAACTGGAGGTTGGCTACCCGAAGTGGAGCAGCCTGCCTTCGGAAGGATGCTGCCCTTGATCAAAGAGCTCCTGTGCGGCTCACCTGCTGAATGTTGGCCTATCAAACCAGAGATGTGTTTTCAAGAGAACCTGCATTCAAGCCACTCAGCATTTAGCCTGCACCACCTCCAAATCCCTGGCTAAATTTAGGCCTCCACTGTTTACTTCCCCTTCCTGTTCCAGCCCCGTCTGGGTGGGAGGGAGGAGGATGTAGCCACCCAAGAAAGCAGCTCTAGGCCCATGATGAGGGAGGCTCAGAGCTGCAAAGAGCACCCCTGCCTGGGCCAAATGCCAGAGTCCCGGGACTGGATCTCCCAATGCGCTCCTTCAAATGGTCTGGCTTGGCTGCCGTAGAAAGAAGGAGGAGGAGAAAACAAAGTTCGAGTCCAGGGGCAGTTTTAAGACCAACAAAGCTGGATTCTGGGTATAAGCTTTTCTGTGCATGCATCTGAAGAAGTGTGCACACATGCAAAAGCTTATACCCAGGATTAAACTTTGTTGGTCTTAGAAGTGCCACTGGACTTGAGATTTGTTCCATTGCTTCAGACCAACACGGTGACCCCAGGGCTGGCCCCAGCTTATTTTGCACCCTCGGCAGGGATCCCTTCTGGCGCCCCCCCCCCACCGGCGCCCCCACCAATTTTCAAAAATAAATGCATTTTAGGAAGGATGAAAAACACAAATAATCAAGAAACTCCCAGAGTACGGGGCCAGGTGCAGTTAGGTGCCCCTAAGGGCCGGCCCGCTCTAGGCGATCGCCTAGTCCGCCTAGTGAGTGAGCCAGCCCTGGGTGACCCACCTGAATCTGTCTTCAGAAATAAGACATCTACCCTGTGGTGAAGAGAAGAAGCACCTAAACAGAAAGTATCCCGTATGCAACACTTAAAATGCAGCAAGGCCTTCCCACACATTTGTTGCACACAGTCTGGACAACACCTCTGGGAGAAGATGGCATTGCTAAAACGCACAAAATTCCAGGCCTGGAAAATCACTTCTACCTGCTAGTAAAGTTACTGATATTGTAATTTCAGCATGGAACACTGATGAGATACAGTTAGGACGGCTACTCCCCCCCCCACACACAGGGTTCCTGCTAAGGCGCATTTTACAGGCAGAAATCAAACCAATACTGGTTTCCTATCACTGCATCTTTGTGGCTGTAAATCCCACCATGCAGCTCCGAACGAAGAAGGGACCGAGAGATAAGCAGCAGTGGCCTCCTCTTCCAGTCTGTCCAGGCCAACTAACAGCCGCGATCGTCTTCTAACCAACTTTTCTGACTGCACGTTCAGAAGACACCCTTCCTCCCCACCTCCAGAGCCCCTGTCGCTCACGCTCAGAGATCAGTTTCTAAAATGAGTCCACCAGCATTTGATTGTTCCCAGAAGACACATCACACTAATGCCAGTTGTATAACAGCCAGCCATAGTTATTCAGCAGCAAAATAAAGCGTACACACTCTGCGTGTGTCCAGGGGCACGCCTCTCTTCACATGCTCTTGCATTTAGCCTTGACATGCTAGGTTCTGGGCAGGCTCAAAGCAAACCTCAGTTGCAACCAATGTTCCCTCTAATGTGGGGTCTTGTGAGCAGAAATTCTACTTTGTGAGCTACTGGCAGTAAAGTTGTGAGCAAGCAATATGGCTACTGCATAAAATTAGCTTGCTCTGGAGCCCTCCTTCCTGAGCGAAGACGAAAAATGTGTGAGCTGGAGGCTGAAAAACTGTGAGCTAGCTCACACTCACTCAGCTTAGAGGGAACGCTGGTTGCAAACCCCCCCCCCCCCATGCCGCACGCAGCGCACCACACCTCCCACCCC
>NW_015169276.1:45381-47119 GCF_001447785.1 Gekko japonicus
GCAGGTCCAAATGCGGCACCATGAGAGGCGGAAGGTGGCTGATCCGAGGGGACCACAGTCCTCTTCAGCAGAGGCCAACCCAGAGGCGGGGAGAGGCTGACAACAGCGAGCGCAAAAAGGCAAACTGGCCCCTTTGCCTCTTGCACATTTCCTGTTGGGGTTTGTGGGACGGAGAGCTCGCTGTGGCAACAAGAGTGTCGAGCTCTATCGAGTGCTCCCTTTTTAGAGCTTCACATGAGCTCACCAAGACTTCCTCTAACAGGACACGTTCGTTTCCTGCCCCGGAAGTGCTGTGGATTGACCTCACCTGCCAATCCTACACCTTTGGACTTGGGTATCCCCCCTCCCCCCCCCAGTGCCAGGTAAGTGGGAGACAGGTCACAGTCATGCAGGAATGTAGGAATGGTGTGCTCCACACGCTCAGATATGCTCTTTATTCCTTCTCTCTTTAAAATCAAGAGAGAAGAAGATGTTTTAGGTCAGCGAATAAGGGGTAAGCCAAGAGACCAAGTCTTAAGATATAAGCTGGGTGCTCAGGAAGAATTGTAACTGGGGGGGGGCATTTTTGGAAAATTTACCACACCCCAAGCCCCCCTCCCAGCATTTTATAAGGTTCCTGCATCTGATCTCTCTTTGCCCCCCCCCCCAAACTGACAGTTATTTTTAGTTGCTGTAGATTTTCCGGGCTGTGTGGCCGTGGTCTTGGCATTGTAGAGCCTGACATTTCGCCAGTAACTGTGACTGGCATCCTCAGAGGTATACCACAGAAAGATGGAGTACTCTGTGTCAAGGAGTACTCTTCATAGGTCGAGGACACAGAGAGTACTCCATCTTTCTGTGTTATACCTCTGAGGATGCCAGTCACAGTTGCTGGCGAAACGTCAGGTTCTACAATGCCAAGACCAGGGCCACACAGCCTGGAAAATCTACAGCAACTAATGAACTCCAGCTGTTAAAGCCTTAGGCAACATATTGACAGTCAGCTGCTCTCAACATTCTTTCAGCTGCTCTCAACATTCCTCCCTCCCTTCTGGAGCATTTTCAGCCCTCAACAGACCAGGTTTCAAACTTGCAAAGCCATATTTGAATGCATATTTGGGGAGTCCACCAAGTAGGTGGAGATCCCAGCCTTGTTTCTGGGTAGCCCCATTAGGCCCGTTTCAGCACCCACACTGGCGGAAGTTTCCTCTTTAAGGCAGGTCCGCATCCTGAGAAGAATGATACAGAACTGAGAATTTCATTGCGTTTCTTGCAAATGGCCCCCTGCTTCGGGGATTGACAGCTCCTGGGCAGGTGGGAGAGTGGCAGGTTGCAAGGGAAGGGAAACTATGCCAAGTGCCTCTGCTATAAAGCTGTAAAGCAGTGCACCTGGCATAGGTTTACTTCTTCCTCTGCAACCTGCCACCCTCCCATCTGCCCTGGAGCAGACAACCCCTGAAGCGGGTGGCTATTTGCATACCAAGGGCTAGTAGCCTGCCGCATGGAAAGGCCAAAAGCAAGAATGCCGCAAGGAACACACTGACAGGACTAAAAGAAAGCAAGGACACTTTTTAACGGACTCCGAGGTGAGGCTGCCGGCAGCAATCCCCGACAGCAAGAAGAGAAAGTGGTCTGAGGTCTGGACAGCCACTCTCCTTTGATTTGTTTACAGACACCTCCGGATGCTGGACACCTCCGGATCTGCTCTGTAAAGCAGGCTGCACAAAGGCGGAAGTGGCCAAGGAAGTCCAGGGAACTC
>NW_015169276.1:47191-51716 GCF_001447785.1 Gekko japonicus
GAAGCTGTGGAAAATTCCCTCCCTGTTGGCTCAGTGGCAGACAGCACTACAAGATGATCAGCCCAACAAACACAAGCCCTCCCTCCCCAAGGAAGCTCTGGAAGATGCCCACCCACCCGTCTCTAGAGACGCCACAGTCTCCTCTACTCCGTTGCAGAGCAGTTTTCAAGGCTTTGCGTTCTACCTTGTACATCTTGTGAAGTCGGCCAGGTCCCACTCATAAAAAGAAATCGCTTTGTAAGATGCTTTCTCTCAGACGAGGCTCACAAGCGGTTTCTTCCCTGAAACTGGGGTTTCACGCAAATGTAAGGAACACACCGTGTCTCTCTTTTTGCACTTTGTCCCAGATTAGAAACTTCCAAGTGCCCTCAAAAGTTGTGCATAAACCAGATTGATACCATGGTTACGCCACTAAAATCACTGGATTTAAACAACTCCCCCCACCACCACTGATCAGCAGGTTTTGGAAATCCATACTGCAAAGAATTAGACTCTGTTAATAACAGTGGAAATGCAACAGCTGTAAGTAAGCGTCAGAGTCAAATGCCCTCTGAAAGAAAGTACCTCCTTTGCCTACCACCCTCTACCCCCTGAAGTAAGGCACTGTTTCCTTAACCTTCCAACAAGTTCTCTTCTAAAGCCACCACAAGATTGCACAAATTACTACATACTCACGGAGGGGAAAAAACACCAGGCGACCTGAGGCCTCTCCAGCACTGGCCAGCTCACCTAGCTGGATTTTTCAGCAAACAGCCCCACCTCCTGGGACAGGTAAAGCCAGCCAGTTCATTTGCATAGGGAAGGAGGGGTCTGTCCTCTATGGCGTTAACCCTCTCCTCACCTCAGTCATGCCAACATCAGTGCCTCCTTGAGCACTAAGCCACTTCACGGGAGGAAGGCGAGGAGGCCCTGTGACCCCAGGGACAGCTGTGGCTTTCTGACAGGTGCCGGCTGCAACTCTTCCCTGGAAGCCAGAGTCGCCTGCAACTCAACTCCAGGACAGTGTTTTCAATGGGGGGGGGAGAGTTTCAGCTGATAAAGATTTTTGGAACCATAAAATGTGGCCCTGAGCAATGTTCCCTCTAAGCTGTGGAGCCCTGTGAGCAAAAATTCTACTTTGTGAGCGACTGGCATTAAAGTTGTGAGCGAGCGATTTGGCTGCTGCATCAATTAGTTTGCTCTGGAGCCCTCCTTCCTGAGCTGAGATAAAAATGGGTGAGCCGGAGGCTAAAAAACTGTGAGCTAGCTCACACTGACTCAGCTGAGAGGGAATGCTGGCCCCGAGCCCTGAAAGGGCTGGTTCTTTTAAGCGTAGACAAGTGAGAGGTGGTGGTGGGGAGACAGATCCGCTCCCTGTCAAAATGCAAATGCTTCGGATCATCAATTGAAAGGGTCCAGCAGGTTTAAGGCGAGCAAAAGGAAGGGTGTCACACAGCCATGCGAGGATGTTAGATGCAAGGCCCGTAGCACGTGAAAGACCAACGGGCATTTAAAGGTATAAACTTTTGAGAGCCAAAACTCCCAGTGTCAGACTTCCCCCCCTGCAGCTGTCTCCTGTGCATGGACTCGGGCTCTGTTCTGCCTACTCCCAAGTAAGTGTGCATCTGACCGAGGCTTGCCAACTTTTAAAATGGCCCCTTTAATATCTGCTTGGTCTGCAGCAATAACAGGTGGTGCCCTTTATGGACTCGGGCTCTGTTCTGCCTACTCCCCAGTAAGTGTGCATCTGATCGAGGGTTGCCAACTTTTAAAATGGCCCCTTTAAATATCTGTTTGATCTGCAGCAATAACAGGTGGTGCCCTTCAGCTTCCAGACATGGAAAACTTCCACTGTCCATTTCTGCATATTAAACTTCTGTTAAAGGGACAGGACAGCCCCCCCACCCCCCACCCCGGCCAGCTGGCAACTTTAATTTGCCCTTGTGCAGAATTACAGCCAACAAAATGGCTGGCAGCCAATGTTCCCTCTAAGCTGTGGAGTCCTGTGAGCAAAAATTCTACTTTGTGAGCTCCTGGCATTAAAGTCGTGAGTTAGCGACTGGGCTGCTGCATAAATCAGTTTGCTCCGGAGCCATCCTTCCCGAGCTAAGACAAGAATGTGTGAGCCGGAGGCTAAAAAACTGTGAGCTAGCTCACACTGACTCAGCTTAGAGGGAACACTGCTCTGGAGCCCTCCTTCTTGAGCTAAGACAAGAATGTGTGAGCCGGAGGCTGAAAAACTGTGAGCTGGCTCACACTAACTCAGCTTAGAGGGAACGCTGCTAGCAGCACCTTTTCCTTCCTCCACAGCAGTCACGTACCGGGGTGGGGTGGGGGGGAGCATTCCTATAAAAAACTGTGGCTTCTCGATTGGCTTGGATCTAAAAATCTTTCAGTTTAGAAATTAAACTGCCTGAAAGAAAGGCTGGAGGAAAAGGAAAGACCAGAATGTGCCTGAGGGAAGATTCAGCCTCTGGCAGCCATGTCTGGCTTCAAGAGAGAGCCTCAGAGAATCTCGTTGGTTCGAGAACCCTGCAAAACTGTTTGCACAACTATGCTGCCCAGCCCAGCCCAGCCCGAGCTGCGCACCCAGAAGCTCTTATCCGAGCCCTTCCCCAGCATTCGCCATCTCTTTGCATACTTTAAAGGCCTCTTCATAGGGCAGGGATCCACAGCACGGTCAGCCTGCTTACTCACAGCGACCTTCAGATGCACGAGGGAAATTCACAAGCGTGCCTCTTTCTCTGAAGGCTCAGGGCGTGGTTGGCAGAGCTGCATCGCCTCCGAATGAACCCAGGAGGCACTTTTGGTGAATGATGTTACTCCCCTAGAGTCTTCAAAGACAGGCCCCCCACAACAGGAGCTTCTCACAGTCTGTGGCTATGACTTGGATAACCCAGGCTAGCTAGATCTCATCAGATCTCAGAAGTCAGGCAAGGTCGGCCCTGGTCAGTATTTGGATGGGAGACGTTGTTGTTGTTGTTCAGTCGCACAGTCAAGTCCGACTCTTCGTGACCCCATGGACCAGCTCCCGCCAGGCCCTCCTGTCTTCCGCCGTCCTCTGATGGGAGACGACCAAGGAATATAATCAGGTTTAAAAATAAATAAATAAATAAAAATCACTATACAGAGGCAAGCAATGGCTAAATCGCCTCTGAACCTCTCTTGCCTTGAAACCCCTACAGCAGGGAGTGTCAAACATGCGGCCCAGGGGCCGGACTAGGCCCCCGGAGGGCTTCCATCAGGCCCACCGTTGAACTGGCCATCTCCTGCTTTCAGATCTGCTGCTGCTGCTGCTGCATCATCACTTGCTTCGCCAGACTCTCTCAATCGCTCAGCCATTTCGTGTCCTAACCTGCGTCCTAGACTCAGAACTCTGAGCGTGAGATTTCTGTGGTGAATGTCAATAAATCAACAGTAGGTTTACAGCTGACAGAGCTAATGTAAGCATGTTTTTATTTTAAGTTGAAAACAAAACCCTTTGTGTTTGTGTCCTTTGTACAGTTTATATCTCTGCTACCTGGCATTACGTTTTATGACACACGTGGCCCGGCCCGACAAGGTCTCATTTAGGTCAGATCCGGCCCTCGTAACAAATGAGTTCGACACCCTGCCCTACAGCGTCGCCATAAGTCAACTGTGGCTTGACAATGCCATAGAGTCCCACCTTCCAAAGCATCCATTTTCTCCAGGGGGACTGAGCTGTGTAGCCTGGAGATGAGGCTCTAATTCAGGTGGAATCCCCAGTCCCCACCTGGAGCCTGGCATCCCTAAAAAGGTAAAGGTAAAGGTTCCCTTGCTCGAAAGCCAGTCGAATCCGACTCTAGGGTTGCGGTGCTCATCTCCGTTTCAAAGCCGAAGAGCCAGCGCTGTCCGAAGACGTTTCCGTGGTCATGTGGCCGGCATGACTAAACACCAAGGCGCACGGAACGCTGTTCCCTTCCCACCGAAGTGGTACCTATTTATCTACTTGCAATTTCTTGCTTTCAGACTGCTAGGTTGGCAGGAGCTAGAACGAGAGACGGGAGCTCACTCCATCATGCGGCACACTCGGGTCTCGAACTGCTGAACTACCGACCTTCCACAGCCTGCAGTTCAGCATCTTAACCACTTGACAAAAGGCATTTTGTATCATTTGGTTAGTAACTCCCAGCAGTCCTGTCCCCCAGGTGGTTATCAAGTATTCTTATCACCCAGTTGTACGCAGCGTTAGGCAAACCAACATTCATTCAAGTAAGTGTCTGCTAATGGCAGGTAACGCTTCATGCGTCTGAGGAAGTGGTCCCCAGCTCACAAAAAGGCAAACGCAGAATAAATTTAGATTCAGGTGGGGTCACCGTGTTGGTCTGAAGCAGCACAACAAAGTTTGAGTCCAGGGGCACTTCTAAGCAGGGGTCATTTCCTGCGGGAGCGCACAGGAGCGGCGCTCCGGCAGTAGGGAGATCAGGGGGCGGGCACATGCAACAAGCCCCGCCCCCTGCTCCCAGCAGCCCTCAGTCGGGCCACAAGGAGCAAGAAGCAGCCAGGTAAGTTGCAGAGCCCCCAC